>NC_036857.1:38333388-38430219 GCF_002910315.2 Salvelinus sp. IW2-2015 | reverse complement strand
TGTACTCTCCACACAGTCACTGTGACTGGAGGGCACTTCAGTGTGCAAGTACACTTCGGAAGGGACATGGGTCTTAGTGGACGGCTCCTCCTGGTCTGACCCCACTGAAGCAGGGTTAGAGGAGCCAGTGAGGGGTGTGAATGGCCCCTGGGTCTCGCCGTCAGAACCGCTGAAGGCCGTATTCTCTGAGAGGTGGTCTGCACCCGGAGTGGAAACGTACGAATCCTCGTGCATGGAATCCTGACTGGAGTTGGTACTCTCCCTGAAGTCTGCCAGAACACTGCAGTTACAGAAAGTAGGAAATGTCAGAGGTCAACAGAAATCACCAAATGAAACGAGGGACAACATGTTATCTAACTATTTCACTAATTTCTGTACACATCGTTAGTTGAAGCATGTTGCTTACATCACCTTTTTTMGATAAAAGCATCTGCTAAATGTCTTTTAATGGTTTGGAGATTAACCATGGCTGTGATTCAAAGGGCCTCAATTCTTCAGACAGGCACACTGACCCACACTCACGACTTACTCTTTAAGAGGCCTCTTGGCATTGACATCGTTCTCCAGTCTGGCAGAGATCTCTAGGTCACATGGCCAGGGCTCCTTGTCTGGGCTCTTGGGGTCATGACCCTGCAGCAGACTGTCTGAGCTTAGGCTGGAGGAGAGCTGAGATGACCCTGTGGTGTCCAGGCTCAAATTAGAAGAATTTAGAGGGGTCCTACCCCCTGAAACKCCCCCAATCACCCTCCCCAGCACCCCTGTCCCCCCATGCTGCACTTCGACCGTATCCGACCCGCCGGACGACAGTGACACCGTATCCCAAGAATCCTTGTGTTTGGTGAGACTGGGAAGGTCGACAGCGTCGGCCTGGGTGGTGGGGCAGAGGCCGGCCAGAGCCAGTGGGGTGGTGGTCCACTCGTTGAGCACGGCTGACTTGTACGAAAGGTTGAAGACCAGGGAGGCCAGGCCCTGGAGATAACTGAGCAGCACCTCACGCTCCTCAGGGTCCAGGAGCAGGGCGGAGGGCTGGTAGTGGGCCTGCAGGTTGGAGTCCTCACGGAATAGGGAGGCCAAGTAGCACTCCATCAGGCCGTGGTTGAGGGCCAGKCGCAGCCAGGCCCGGCAGCGACCCACGTCCGTACCCACAAAGCTCAGCTTCTCCAGCTCCGTGATCACGTCACTGAGGGGGCCAGGAGACATTAGAGAATCGTTTTATGTACAGTATACAGTAAACATTCTACACCATCTGATCTTAAACCTTTACTAATTGTCATTCTGCTTAACCACTAAAAACAGGGTATATGCAGGGTCCATGAAGTTTCATTTAAAGACTAAGACCTTTTTAACACACACCTGCTAATATTCCTCTCCAGAAAGAAGTCCATGTAGGCAATAATTATTATTAGYGCTGGCTCATATTATCAAGGTGTACTATTTTAGCAATGTAAATTCTCCTGGAGCCTAACGGATGTTGTAGCATAGCGGTTGACTATAGATGGCTGAACAACACTTTTCAAATCAGATGTGCCAGCGCTACACCACTTGATATTGTTTAGCCTAATAACATATATCGACACAAAGCGTTACAAAAAAATGGAGGTGCTGTTTTTTTGGGGACCGATTTGCCTAATGATTTGTCAACTTGCGCACAATCCCCCTGTCCTTGACATCCGGGCTGCTGCTGGCTCTTTTGCGTGTCTTGACCAGTCAGTCACGGAAATCGCAGGTCGTGCACAACACACAAAGCTCAAGGCGCYCTCTCCACTTTCCTCCGGTATTTATTTAGCAAGCGTGATAACACATCACTCCAGACACGCAAAAACGTATATAAAACGTAGCAGCCTATACACCTAAACATTAGTGATCTGACATTCTGTATTGCATGGAAACAAGAATATATTTCAGTCTGATCAACTGTAGGTAGCAGCAGTAGCTGCAGTCTAGCCTACTATGCGCCCTGTCCCTCTGGCAGGACTAAACAAAGCCGTGAGACACAGACAGTAACGTTGTGTAAGCTATTTATAATAATAATAATACATGTAATTTGTAAAGCGCTTCTCACACCTAAAGGCGCTGAAGAAAATATGGACTAATAAAAACAATCCTAACACAGAACATTGAAAGTAGACATTCAAAGCCATATACTGTTGTCGTCAGACGCGGTGGACAGGAGAACAGAATGCACATTGGTCCTTGAAAGCTTTTCTTATTAACAGCTCAGTCTTTAGCGGAGCCTTGAACGAGGCCAGAGACTCTGCAGCCCTGACACAATAGGATCACATTTGGTTTATATACAAATTTGGGCTAACTTGGCGACCTAGACTTTTTCAATCCAAAATGATTAACTGGAATCCATCAATAAACACAATAGCTGACATGGACTGGGAGTTCATGTTTAATTAGGTCTATAGTTGCATAGGGCAGGACTACACAATGCAAACCTGCATAAAGCAAGCTCCCCCCTATGAGTTTTATTGTCCAATCATGTTGCATTCTCTGTGCATAGGAAACAACCCTAGTCCTTCTTTAAAATATAATGAATATGAACAAGTACAAGGTTCCTGCAGTTTGACAGGGTTCTCATCCTCCCCAAGGCCAGGAGATTAAAAAAACAACAGGTGACCGGATTAGAAAAAAACTCAGGTCTCATCATAGCCCATATTCAACCTTTTTAAAAACAGATCATGTCATACCGTATAAGGCACAGCGTTTTACCTTATTAGGTTACCAGATCAGGAAAAACTACAGGCGCCAGATTTTCATTTTCTTGCCACAACACTCCGGGACCTGTGGTGCCACCTCTGGCATGGGGTGGCCCATCAAATTCAATTTTATTGGTCGCATTCACAGATTTAGCATATGTTATTACGGGTGATTAGGCTACCCCAATGGACTAATCATTATCTAGATCAAACTACTGTAAGCGTCCAGAAAAGTTGACTTCGATAGCAATATCAGCTAGAATAARACTCAATACAATAACACTGAACAAACGCCTTGAAGTCAAATATCTAGCACTGTTACTGTATAAAATCCCTAACATCTGGAGAGCTAGGGTGTGCAGGATTTTGATCCAGCACTGCTCAAACACACCCGTGTCAGCATAACAAGGTCCTGTTGAGAAGTGGATTTTTACAATCTGGTGTGTTGGAGTGGGGCTMGGGGAAAAAAGGTCTACACACCCAGTAGCTCTCCTGGAGGTATRATGCTATAACAAGTTGAATAAATGAGTCCCTCATTCAGTGAATCAGGTATCAAATGGCTATACTTCGAAGCTAGGTAGCTAAGCAGAAGTGCTCTAGACGGGCTTTTTCCAGTGGCCAAGTAACACGTGAAGAACTATTTCATCTAACATGTTCAGGAAATGCATGATGGATATTTTGATGTGCAACYCATCAAAATAGGACTCGGAATAATCAAATATATTTTGAAAGATGAATGTGTCTGCATGTCTTTTGTGRATATTGGCTTAGGCTATATAATTTACCACCTGAGGAAGTGGGAACTCAAKACACAGACTGCTAACWCTAAATATGATATTGTTGCTAGATCGCCATGCAATTGATCCAACYGTACATTTAATGTCCTACAAAAATGTCCCATTAGACCTATAACGTTACTGTATAAGCTACTTGATTTATTCACCGCAAATGGCACACTGCGCTCCATTGGCGCATCGTCTCAATCACATACTTRAATAGTGGTACTCTGTTAGTGTTATTTCATCTATATTGACAGTRGAGAAATAATTGTTATYCTCACATCAGGCTGAGACTCTCCTCTTTTTTAAGAACAGTAACAGTAGTTTTAAAAAATGGCGTATTCCCGCAATTACAATTTCAGATGCTGCTCATGCACTTTGCTGTGTTACAAAGTGGGATTAAAACGTATTGAATTGTCAATTTTTGTCAACGATCTACACAATTTTTGACAGAGTATTCTAACATTTGCAAAAAAAATAAAACACTAATATATTTCGWTAAGTATTTAAAACACCCGGAGTAATTACATGATATTGCTACCAAAGGTGRTCTTACAGCAGTGAGTCTTTCTGGGTAAGACTAAGAGCTTCYCACCCTTGGATTGTACATTATTATTTAAAACTCTGTCAAGCTGGTTGTTGATAATTGCTAGACAGTCATTTTCAAGTCTTGCCATTGATTTTCAAGGTGATTTAAATCAAAAGGCCACTCAAGAACATTCACGTTCTTCTTGGTAAGCAACCAGTGTACAAAACATTAGGAACATCTGCTCGTTCCATGACAGACTGACCAGATGAAAGCTATGATCCCTTATTGATGTCACCTGTTAAATCCACTTCAAAATCAGTGTAGCTGAAGGGGGGGGGGGGTTAAAGGAGGATTTTTAAGCCTTGAGACAGATTATGTGTGTGCCATTCAGAGGGTGAATGGGCGAGATAATGATATGGATTTAAGCGCCTTTGAACAGGGTATGGTAGGAGCTGCCAGGCACATCGGTTTGAATGTGTCAAGAACTGCAACACTACTGGGTTTTTCATGCTCAATAGTTTCCCGTATGTATCAATAATGGTCCAACACCCAAAAGACATCCAACCAACTTGACAACTATGGGAAGCATTGAAGTCAACATTAGCTAGCATGCCTATGGCATGCTTTCAACACCTTGTAGAGTCCCTGCCCCAACTAATTGAGGCTGTTCTGAGGGCAAAAGGGGGTACAACTCAGTGTATATTTACTCAAAGGGCTATTCAATGTCTGCTTTTTCATTTTTACCCATCTACCAATAGGTGCCCTTTGCGAGGCACTGGAAAACTTCCCCGGTCTTTGTGGTTGAATCTGTGTTTGAAATTCACTGRTTGACTAAGTGGCCTTAGAGATAATTGTATGTGTGGGGTACAGAGCTGAGGAAGTCATTCAAAAAAATCATGTTAAACACTATTATTGCAAACAGAGAGTCCATGCAACTTAAGCACATTTTTACTCCTAGTCTTGCCGTAACAAAGGAGTTGAATACTTATTGTTTCAAGACATTTCAGCTTTTCATTTTTAATTAATTTGTAAAACTTTCAAAAAACATAATTCCACTTTAACATTATGGGGTATTATGTGTAGGCCAGTGACCCAAAAAGTCTAAATGTAATCCATTTTAAATTCAGGCTGTAAGACAACACAATGTGGAAAAAGTCAAGGGGTGTGAATACTTTCGGAAGGCACAGCACTTTCATTGCAGAAAGCAGGTTAATGCACATTAACCAAATAATGGTTTTAGAACAAAAACATTTGCAGGAACGTTGTGTAGCCTAATCAGCGATGTAAGCAAAATTGCTCCGGTAGGAGGGCAATGTCGGGGTCGGAAATGTAGTGTTTTCTTTCAAATTGTATAGGCTACCGCGCTCTCTCTGGCAACAGCCCGTCCAATCACGGAACCTATGTGTATAAGGCATTTTTTTTAGGGTGTTATATTAAAAGCCAAGTATAGCAGGTTGTGAACTCTGCAAACTACGCTTCCACCCTGAGAAGGAGAACAGGAAATGACTAATARATGCATTAACAGAAATGAATGTAACCAAATGACAGAGATAAAAGGTACATTTACMAGGCTTAATGGTGACATACGTAATGGGGAATGTATACAAATAAACAAAGGGCAAACAATTCACAAAATGAAACAACTAATGTGCAAGAATTAGCGGGAGACAACTGAGCGCATTCTAGAGAGCCGAGTGTACGCATTCTGGAGAGACACGCCGGACAACCTTCCCCTTCCTGTGTCAACAATTTCAAAATTATACTCAAGAAGCATTATATTAAAACATATTTCAGATGCTGTTCACTGACAGCCACAACTCAATAAATAAGCTAGGCTTATTGCCACACACTGCCGAAATTTTAGGCTTCCCAAATAGGCATAGGCCTAAGCGCTTGTGATTTAAACAACCCACAGCTGTTTTTTGTTTTTTTTAAGCTAATGATCCACTGTGGCAAACTCATGCTCTCTGGTGAAGTCTTATGAAMAATTTTTGTTTAGACAGTAGTTTTGGCAAAACATCAATTTACTTTAGGGGAAGCCAGCATCCGACCAGTGCACTATGCACCCACCAACTTTTCTTTCCAATTCGCAAGTGGTCGATACCAGAGAGCTGTATATAACGACGAGAGGACTCATGTCTCCGCCCTAACAATGGAAGTCATTGRCCCAAAGCGGAAAGGGAGGCAASAAAGTTCAAGTCTGCATATTAAGCCCATAGTAACTACAGGTCGACCGATTAATTAGGGCCGATTTCAAATTTTCATAACAATCGGTAATCAGCATTATTGGACGGCGATTATGGCCGATTACATTGCACTCCACGAGGAGACTACGCGAGTGCAGCAAGGAGCCAAGGTAATTAATTATTATCAATAATTATTTGATGTTACATTTCTGTATTTTTTTGCCGTGGTTTTAACAATTAAGCAGCGGCACAATATAACGGAAACACTGTAGTCATGTCCATCACGTTTTAAAAACTGTTTAAGAACGCACTGACACCRTGTGTAAATGTGATTTTTTATACGCACTTATTGCAACAGAGGATATAAACATGCCATTATCTCAACTTCAACTTGTCATGCTTACAGCAACAGTCACATACAGACTGATCGCACCTACAGAAAGACTTTCATACTCAAATGCCATCTCACTAAAGTGATTGAGGGTAGAGACACTGCACTAGAGGGGTCTGTAGGGTTATCTGTAGGGGGAAGTGTACTTGTTAGTGTACAGCTCCAGGCTTCCACCCACCTGTGAGTGACCGTCTTGAGAAGGCTCCAGAACACAGGCTGGGGGAGGGGTCCCCGGGACCCCCCTTTCCTGCCATGTCCTCCGGCCTTGGAGCGGACATATTTGCTCTTGATGCCGTGGATAAAGACGGCCTCCAGAGAAGAGCACAGCAGGTTGGCGTCGCCATCCTCGCTGGTTACCACGGCATCGGTCATCACGTAGCGCTTCTGCAGAGCCTTGAGTGACCACGCCAACTTCTCTTTGATCCACTAAAAAAATGGTGAGATGGGTTAAATCAAAATGTACAGTGGGGCAAAAAAGTATTTAGTCAGCCACCAATTGTGCAAGTTCTCCCACTTAAAATGATGAGAGAGGCCTGTAATTTTCATCATAGGTACACTTCAACTATGACAGACAAAATGAGAAAAGAAATCCAGAAAATCCCATTGTAGGATTTTTAATGAATTTATTTGCAAATTATGGTGGAAAATAAGTATTTGGTCAATAACAAAAGTTAATCTCAATACTTTGTTATATACCCTTTGTTGGCAATGACAGAGGTCAAATATTTTCTGTAAGTCTTCACAAGGTTCTCACACACTGTCGCTGGTATTTTGGCCCATTCCTCCATGCAGATCTCCTCTAGAGCAGGTGAGTTTTGGGCTGTTGCTGGGCAACACGGACTTTCAACTCCCTCCAAAGATTTTCTATGGGGTTGAGATCTGGAGACTGGCTAGGCCACTCCAGGACCTTGAAATGCTTCTTACGAAGCCACTCCTTCGTTGCCCGGGCGGTGTGTTTGGGATCATTGTCATGCTGAAAGACCCAGCCACGTTTCATCTTCAATGCCCTTGCTGATGGAAGGAGGTTTTCACTCAAATCTCACGATACATGGCCCCATTCATTCTTTCCTTTACACGGATCAGTCGTCCTGGTCCCTTTGCAGAACAACAGCCCCAAAGCATGATGTTTCCACACCCCATGCTTCACAGTAGGTATGGTGTTCTGGATGCAACTCAGCATTCTTTGTCCTCCAAACACGACGAGGTGATTTTTACCAAAAGTTATATTTTGGTTTCATCTGACCATATGACATTCTCCCAATCTTCTTCTGGATCATCCAAATGCTCTCTAGCAAACTTCAGACGGGCCTGGACATGTACTGGCTTAAGCAGGGGACACGTCTGGCACTGCAGGATTTGAGTCCCTGGCTGCGTAGTGTGTTACTGATGTAGGCTTTGTTACTTTGGTCCTAGCTCTCTGCAGGCATTCACTAGGTCCCCCCGTGTGGTTCTGGGATTTTTGCTCACCGTTCTTGTGATCATTTTGACCCCACGGGGTGAGATCTTGCGGGAGCCCCAGATTGAGGGAGATTATCAGTGGTCTTGTATGTCTTCCATTTCCTAATAATTGCTCCCACAGTTGATTTCTTCAAACAAGCTGCTTACCTATTGCAGATTCAGTCTTCCCAGCCTGGTGCAGGTCTACAATTTAGTTTCTGGTGTCCTTTGACAGCTCTTTTGGTCTTGGCCATAGTGGAGTTTGGAGTGTGACTGTTTGAGGTTGTGGACAGGTGTCTTTTATACTGATAACAAGTTCAAACAGGTGCCATTAATACAGGTAACGAGTGGAGGACAGAGGAGCCTCTTAAAGAAGAAGTTACAGGTCTGTGAGAGCCAGAAATCTTGCTTGTTTGTAGGTGACCAATACTTATTTTCCACCATAATTTGCAAATAAATTCATTAAAAATCCTACAAATGGTGATTTCGGTGGGATGTCCCATTTTGTCCCTCATTTTGTCTGTCATAGTTGAAGTGTACCTATGATGAAAATTACAGGCCTCTCATCTTTTTAAGTGGGAGAACTTGCACAATTGGTGGCTGACTAAATACTTTTTTGCCCCACTGTATATATATATATATAAATATATATATATATATATATATTATATATATAAAATTACTCTGTTACTTCCTTTCAGCTTCCCTTTCACTAAGGCAACTACAATCATTCTCATTTTAAATGACAACCTGAAATGTAGGCCTATTAATATGGAAATCAATGTAGTCATAGGTATATTACATAACTTGGTGAAAACCTCTGCATAAAGATTCAAAAAGGTGAAAGGCAGTGGGACATTACATTGCTTCCATTATGGCATCAATCAGATCCAACATTTTGTCACGACGACAAGGAACGGCCGTCGGCCTTGGGTCAAAAAGTTGTGCAATGAAGGTGGTAGGGAGCAATATAGTTTTGCAGCATCATATATGATGCAAAATGCTTCATAACGGCTGGATTTCTAAAGTTATACATCTTGAACACTTGATGGGTGACATGCAAACATTTTGGGACTATAACAATGGACTAATAAAACAAATATCAAAATAGTTTTTGGGTGGAGTTTTCCTTTAACATACAGGTGCAACCATTTTACTCACATATGRGCCTCATTATTTTGTTGTGCGACCTGCGCCTAGGAATTTTTTACAAATAACTCACCCAGGTGATAATTGTTGCAATGATAACTTTACCACAGCCTCTGAGTGCCATGGAAAATACACTGAGCTCAGATTCATTAATCACGATTGTAATATTAAAGAAAACTGCTTGTTACCTCGAATATTTTCATTGTGCTCCTAAATGTCCGTATGGTGCTCCTAAAGGTCTGCCTACACTAACTTTTTCCACTGGTGCTATCAACTTTTTCAGTTGGTGGCACAAGCACATGGTTTGGTCTGCTGTCATCAAGGCAATGGGTAAAGGGTGGCTACTTTGAATCTCAAATGTAAAATATTTTGATTTGTTTAACACTGTTTTTGGTTACTACATGATTCCATGTGTTTTATTGCATAGTTTGTCTTCACTATCATTCTACAATGTAGTAAATAGTTAAAAAAAACGAGAAAAACGAATTATCTTTGAAAGACAGGGTCCTGAAAAAGGGATGTTTCTTTTTTGCTGAGTTTATATGCTATCTAACCACAATGTTTATTGACTTGATAATTCACATKATTCTTAGCTAAGTGGTATAGTCGTTGCGTGTTCTCAATGGACATTGTTAATTCTGGCTATCTACTCTGATTTCAGAGTACTCTCGTCTGAGTGTGCCAGAGCGCAGAATAACTGTTGAATTTACGAACGCTCAATGGTTGAATATGGCCGATGTCAATAAACATTGGCAAAAAAAAAGCGTAATTAAATTGTTGCCAGCAGGACAGTTACCAACGCTCTGGATAACATGAAAACAGCTCTGCTAGGGCGAGTAAAATGGTCAGAGTGAGGTGTGCTCTCATTTGAGTCTGGAACTAGTAAGCTAGCCAACCTTAGCTTAGGTGCTTGACTGCCGTTGTGAGGTCAGAACGCTCGGACAACCCTAAACCTCAGCCAGAGCGTCCAGTGTGTGCGCTCGGAACACTCCGAGAGCGAGCGATTTACGAACGCCCAGAGTGCACTCTAGATTGAATTTACGAACACACCCGAAATCGTAAAAGGTCTAGCTAGTCATTTGTTATGCTAACAYGCTAGCAAGAGGTTGCATAGCAACAGCATCAACTTCCAGTAGATAGGCAAAGCGCTAGTAAGCTCAACTGAAAGGATACCCTTCGTTTACAGTATACTAAAATTATCTAAAAGTATATAGTAATTTAGTATGGGTATTRGAACACAGCTCAGGAGTAGCTAAATGTGTTTGTTAATTAAACGGTCACTTACTGTGAGACTGGCAGTTATTTGCTTGACAATCACCAGCTAACAAAATGTCATGACCGCCACAGCCCTAAGTGGGCTAACATTCCACAGGCCAKAATCAACAGCCTGATCAACTCTATACGAAGATGTGTCAGGCTGCATGAGGKAAACGATGGACACACCAGACACTAACTGGTCTTCTGATCCACGTCCCTACCTTTTTTTAAAGCATCTGTGACCAACAGATGCATATCTGTATTCCCAAGTCATGTGAAATCCATAGATTAGTGTGTATTGAATTTATTTCAATTGACTGTTTTCCTTATATGAACTGTAACTCAGTAAAATCTTTGAAATTGTTGCATGTTGCGATTARTTTTGTTTAGTATAATTTGGACCATGCACAGGCTATATACTCATTTTGGAGTAGAACTGAGCTTCTCAGTCCTTCACCACAATCATGCCTGTTAGACATTTTGCAAGAGGAAACACTGCAAGTCTGTACAGCAGAGTATAGTACACATTACAGTAGCGCACAGTACAATGTACTGTAATGTACTCTACCGTGCTGTCCAAACGTGTGAAATTTAGGCTATTTCAGATCTGGTCCGAACTAACAAAATGTGTTCCTTTGGGGGCGGAGCTCATTACAATAATAGCCAGTGTGTATAATAACACCCAACTTTGCAGAAGGACAGGTCTACTGCATATTTTGCCCTTTGTGTGCCTATTCAGTGTTACATGACCATGAAGAGAATGATATAGCCATAATTACGCATTTCTGTATAGCACAGATCAAGGACCTGTGATGTAATTATGTTACCATAATGCCGTTACCGAATGTAAATCCACTTCACCTACTGTAGTTCAATAACCAAAATATGTCTTTTTTTCAAGCTCAAGGTGCCATGTAATAGCTGACACCCCATTCTTTCTGCAGATATCTTTGAATCTTGATTCAGAGCAGATATTTGACAGAGTTTTTGGAAAATGTGGTTGATTTTTTAAATTAGTGAGATTTTACTATAATTCTGTTACCAAACGCATCTCCAGTTCGTCCAGTAAATGTGTATTTGTAAAATGTTCTGTGTAAATTCTTCAAAGATGTCCATGTGCATAGCGTTGTATGGTTTGTTAAACTTTGAAAATCAACAGGTTTGGTTTGGCATACATTTCAAAGTGAAAAAATCTGAATCAATGTGTAATGCATCCATCCATGTGTCACTCAAACACTAACAAAGTAGGCCCTATGTGAGAGATATCTGATCAACTTTTCAGTGTTAAGTGGAAGTGGTTTATTGAATTAAACAGGCTATTTACAGCAAAAGAGGTTGAGCCTACCTGCTTGACGTCTTCCGCCTCTGGCCCCGTATCTGGGGTCTGTGTGGCTAGCATCGTGCCTCCAGGGATGTGTTACTCTCACATGACATGCTGTGACATACAAATAAGATATCCGCTGTGGTTATACTGGCAAAAACAAGCTGAACCAAGAATAACTCACTGAAAAATACATTGTCAGTCAGTTCTGCAATTCCCAGCCCCCTTTCTTCTCAATGTAGGTGACACTTGACATATAGTGCTTTCAGAAAGTATTCAGACCCCTTGACTTTTTCCACATTTTGTTATGTTACAGCCTTTTATTCTAAAATTGATTAAATAATCGACCCCTACCTCAATCTACACACAACACCGCAGAATTGAAGCAAAAATAGGTTGACGTTTTTGCAAAATAAAATAAAAACGCAATATCACATTTACATAAGTATTCAGACCCTTGACTCAGTACTTTGTTATTAGATCGGGTTCAAGTAAAGGCTCTGGCTGGGCCACTTAACGACAATGAGACTTGTCCCAAATCCACTCCTGGAGTTTCTTGGCTGTGTGCTTAGGGTCGTTGTCCTGTTGGAAGGTGAACCTTTGAACCAGTCTGAGGCCCTGAGCGCTCTGGAGCGGGTTTTCATCAAGGATCTCTCTGTACTTTACTCCATTCAGCTTTCCCTCAATCCTGACTAGTCTCAGTCCCTGCCGCTGAAAAACATCCCCACAGCATGATGCTGCCACCACCATGCTTCACCGTAGGGATGGTATTGACCAGGTGATGAGCAGTGCCTGGTTTCCTCCAGATGTGACGCTTAGCATTCAGGCCAAAGAGTTACATCTTGGTTTCATCAGACCAGAGAATATTGTTTCTCATGGTCAGTCTTTTAGGTGCCTTTTGGCAAACTCCAAGCGGGCTGTCATGTGCATTTTACTGAGGAGTGGCTTCCGTCTGGCCACTCTACCATAAAGGCCTGATTGGTGGAGTGCTGCAGAGATGGTTGTCCTTCTGGAAGGTTCTCCCATCTCCACAGAGGAACTCTGGAACTCTGTCAGTGACCATCGAGTTCACTTCTCCCCTGAATGCTCAGTTTGGCTGGGTGACCAACTCTACGAAGAGTCTCGGTGGTTCCAAACTTCCTCCATTTAAGAATGATGGAGGCTAATGTGTTCTAAGGGACCTTCAATGCGGCATAATATTTTTTTGGTACCCTTCCTCAGATCTGTTCCTTGACACAATCCTGTCTCGGAGCTCTATGAACAATTCCTTCGACCCCAAGGCTTGGTTTTTGCTCTGACAAGCACCGTCAACTGTGGGAACTTTTTAGACAAGTGTGTGCCTTTCTAAGTCATGTCCAATCAATTTAAATTTACCACAGGTGGACTCCAATCAAGATGTAGAAACATCTTAAGGATGTTCAATGGAAACAGGATGCACCTGAGCTCAATTTCATAGCAAAGGGTCTGAATACTTATGTAAATGTTTTTTATTTTATACATTTAACAAAACTCTAAACCTGTTTTTGCTTTCTCATTATGGGGTACTGTAGATTGAGGGAAAACAATTTTTTTTTTGTTGGAATAAGGCTGTAATGTAACCAAATGTGGTAAAAGTGAATGGGTCTGAACACTTTCTGAACGCACTGTATTTAAAGTAAGCAAACACAGACTAAAAGGGCTGTGACATTCATTGACATTAATAGAATCTTACATCTGCATTTTCGGTTTGAACTGAAGTAGCCTATCAGTGAGTGGACACTTCAGAGTTTAGGCCTAGATATTAATCATACGGTCTGCTGAGGTTTTTGTTGACGGTAAGATATGTAGCCACAGAGCAAAAATGACACCGGTTCACTTCCTGAAAGAACTGGAAAAACGGAACGTCCAGTAGTACTCGTACTCATGAGAACATCACCGTGTGTGTGTGTCAAAAGCTGTGGCTTGATCATTGGATTCCTTGCTGTGTCCATCTAGCTACGTTAACTACAGTAGTGCACAAAAACAACATTACTTTATTACTCCTAAAACTCAATGCCCAATGTTTACGTCTCCAAATCAGCTTGAGAACCCCCAGTATTGTCGTCTTAAAGAGATGTCAATAAAAAGCCAAATATACAATATACATACAAAACGATGTATATTTGCCAAGAAATATAGATAAAAACATAAGGAACATCGCGTATCTAAGTTAGCTAACTTACATACCGTGTAATTGAGTTGTGCAACAGGCGTCGTTAGCTAGCTATGTTTAAACAGAAAAGAAGCGAAACAAGATTTTTTCCCCACCGCTTTGTTGTTCTTGTTTGACTCCTACATGGACAGCAACATTGTCTCATGATGTCATTTCTTTCACACGTAGATTCCTTAGCCTAATACAGAAAGAATAGTCGACTCGGACGTGTCTTCGATCTTCAACTAACGTTAACTCAGATTCAGGTTAAACTCAATGAGAGAACAAATGCATCACGGGATATTATTTTTTTTCTTCTGTGGGTTTTATGGAGGACTACAACCCCCAAAGGTGCATTGCCGCCACCAAATGGACGGGTTTAAACCAAAACAAGATAGAAAGAAAATTCATACYTAATAGCGAAACTAACTTAATCCACCCAAATAAAAATAGTACATTAACAAACCAGAACAACAACTTATTCATTCTTTCAAATCTTCATATCTTCTTTCTCAGGCTCTAGGACTTGAGAGTGGTACTCCTTGTTACAATATTCCATGTAACTCCTTCACATCTCGACCTCTCCCTTCTGCAAACTTCTCCCTTCTGCAAACACTTGAAACACGACCAAATGCTTTACAATGATCACACTGCATTGGTCTTTGGATAAATACTCGGACTCTGTAGTTAATATACCATAACTGCACATGAGTAGGGAGAGACTCCATATAAAAAAATATAAAATATATATAAAAAATAAAGAACAGATAGACTCTTCACMTTTTCTTCATTCACCACATGATTCATCTATTCAACATCAACTTCCCACGAGACGCCAGATATAACCCCCTTGAGGGGTGCCCTGTTCCCAAGAGACACACACGACACTTCAAACTTACCAAATTGGGTGAGACACAACACACATGTCTTCTGATCCGCAGAAGCACAAAAAAAATCTAGACAGGCCCCCCTCTCGTGATCCTCACAGCCTTCACTCTATCCAGCACTCTCTCCACCAGTTTGGATATCTCAAATGGATTCCTCAAGATTGGTAATTCGATCAGCTGCTCCTCATTAACAAACCTCACTCTTACAAGATACTAAGTGACATTCTCATCACTGTGTACAACTTTGCTCCATTTTCTATTATTTTGGACAATATTCCAATTCTCCTTGATTCTACCACCATTAGATTCAGAATCCACTTCATCATCCGCTTCCGCCATCTTTCAACACCTCAACGGGAATAATTTCATTCCATCATGGGATATGTCTGGATCTACTGTACTTGTAGATCTTGCAGACTTGTTGCAGCAAAGATAGCTGTGCTTGCAAGCAACTAGATGTGACTGACCACCAACTGGACCAATGGTGCCCTATAAAATGCTTCTCATTCCTGTTCAGTGAGGTTTTGTTGGATAAATAGTCTGATTGCAGAAGTCTTCCAGAACCACACATATGCTCAGGTATTTTCACTTGGCAATATAGGACAACTTTCTGCTCTAGCATACCCTTACCCCCAGTGGTGTAAACTACTTTGAAGTACTAGTAGTAGTTTTTTGGGGGTATCTGAACATTCCACTACATTCCTAAAGAAAATATAGATTTTCCCTGACACCAAAAAGTATTTGTTACATTTTGAATGCACAGGCAGGGGAGACATATGGTCCAATTCACACACCTATCAATATAATGCGTTGTCATCCCTACTGCCTCTGATCTGGCGGTCTCACTAAATACAAATACTGTCTTTGTAAATTATGTAAAAGTGTTGGAGTGTGAAAAATAGAAAATCATGCCATCTGGTTTGCTTAATATAAGGAAATTGATGTATAGCATTTACTTGTACTTTTTACATTTACTCAAATATGACAATTTAGTACTTTATCCACCACTACCTTTAAAACCAGATACTTTTAGACTTTTACTCAAGTAGTATTTTACTAGCCATGGTACCAGTCTCTTTAGCAAAAATGTCACTCCCTGTACTCCATATAATTTGGCAATGACAAGGAGTGGAATGATAGCTAAAGAGACTGGTATCTTCTAAAGTATCTTTCCTTTTACTTAAGTATGACAACTGAGTACTTTTTCCACCATTGCTTACCCCTTCATATTCTTTAAAGGCTATGTCTGTCTGGCCAATAGGCCTAGGCTAGGGCCCTTTGCTATGTATGTCATTTAATAAAGGCTTTTAACTTCTCCAAATGTTAGTTTCTTCACATTCTTTGGAGGTTTGCCCAATGCGTTGGCATTGTTCATGCTATCTGCAGCATCCAGGCTTACTGCTTTTTGTTTTAGGTACAGTGCTGTCCTACTCATTGTCCTGTGTGTTTTTCTTCTAAAGAAAGGATGTGTGTGCACTGTTCAGCAATAGAAAAATAAGAATGCACTCTAGGAAATGTGGCACAGCACTAGGATTTCTCTCTCTCTTGCTTTACCAAGGTTACTGCTGAATATACAGTTGAAGTCAGAAGTTTACATACACCTTAGCCAAATACATTTAAACTCAGTTTTTCACAATTCTTGACATTTAATCGTAGTAAAATTCCCTGTCTTAGGTCAGTTAGGATCACCACTTAATTTTAAGAATGTGAAATGTCAGAATAATAGTAGAGATTTCAGGTTTTATTTCTTTCATCACATTCCCAGTGGGTCAGAAGTTTACATACACTCACTTAGTATTTGGTAGCATTGCCTTTAAATTGTTTAACTTGGGTCAAACTTTTTGGATAGCCTTCCACAAGCTTCCCACAATAAGTTGGGTAAAATTTGGCACATTCCTCCTGACAGYGCTTGCACACGCTTTTTCAGTGCTGCCCACAACTTTTCTATAGGATTGAGGTCAGGGCTTTGTGATGGCCACTCCAATACCTTCACTCTAGCCATTTTGCCACAACTTTGGAAGTATGCTTGGGGTCATTGTCCATTTGGAAGACCCATTAGCGACCAAGCTTTAACTTCCTGACTGATGTCTTGAGATGTTGCTTCAATATATCCACATAATTTCCCTCCCTCATGATGTCATCTATTTTGTGAAGTGCACCAGACCCTCCTGCAGCAAGCACCGCCACAACATGATGCTGCCACCCCTGTGCTTCACGGTTGGGATGGTGTTTTTCGGCTTGCAAGCCTCCCCCTTTTTCCTCCAAACATAATGATGGTCAATATGGCCAAAGGACATTTCTCCAAAAAGTAAGATCTTTGTCCCCTTGTGCAGTTGCAAACCGTAGTCGGGTTGTGGCTTCTTCCTTGCTGAGCGGCTATTCAGGTTATGTCGATATAGGACTCGTTTTACTGTGGATATACATACTTTTGTACCCATTTCCTCCAGCATCTTCACAAGGTCCTTTGCTGTTGTTCTGGGATTGATTTGCACTTTTTGCACCAAAGTACGCTCATCTCTAGGACACAGAACGCGTCTCCTTCCTGAGCGGTATGACGGCTGCGTGGTCCCATGGTGTTTATACTTGCATACTATTGTTTGTACAGATGAACATGGTACCTTCAGGCATTTGGAAATTGCTCCCTAGGATGAACCAGACTTTTGGAGGTCTACACTTTTTTTTTCTGAGGTCTTGGCTGATTTCTTTTGATTTTCCCACGATGTCAAGCAGAGGCACTGAATTTGAAGGTAGGCCTTGAAATACATCCACAGGTACACCTCCAATTGACTCAAATGATGTCAATTAGCCTATCAGAAGCTTCTAAAGCCATGCCATCATTTTCTGGAATTTCCCAAGCTGTTTAAAGGCACAGTCAATTTATTGTATGTAAACTTCTGACCCACCGGAATTGTGATACCGTGAATTATAAGTGAAATAATCTGTCTGTAAACAATTGTTGGAAAAATTACTTGTGTCATGCACAAAGTAGATGTCCTAACTGACTTGCCAAAACTATAGTTTGTTAACAAGACATGTGTGGAGTGGTWGAAAAACGAGTTTTAATGACTCCAACCTAAGTGTATGTAAACTTCCGACTTCAACTGTAAATTATTGAGCCTAGTGCCATGGTATTTACTGTCTGACTGAATGACACAAACAGTGTCTTAAGATGACAAAGGACGTTTCTGTTTTGCAGTGATACTAACTACTTTGTTACCACAAACAATGTTCCAGAAACCAATTTCAAATAGATGCAAAGCTAGGCCTTGATGGTGTAGCAGCTAATGTATGTATTTACCCTTTGATGAGCAGTGACCTTGAGAAGAACAAATAGGCTTATTACCATATAGACTATATTGTTACAAKCAATCGGTGGGATAACATTTGCTTTGGTTTTGGTATCAGACAACACATAGTTCTCCCATTGTACAGATAGCTTTTACAACTCGTATCAATGTATGTAAGCTAGTAGAACTGTAAAAGAGTCATACGAATTCGAAAGAAAGACACAGAATTGTACTGTATTTTTCAAAGGTTTTGGGCTTCGATCAATGATTTTTGGTTTTATAWACATCATTGGSTTGGACCAGYTACCTTGTCATGCCACCTAGTGGAGACAGRCCCACATTACACAAAAACACAAGAGGCGTTCCAAACGGAAGATGTGGCGCGAGACATAGCTAGCTAATATTGTGTGTACATACAAACTTTTWAAGTAAAACACGAATCTAAACTAGTTCCATCCACAGCAGTTATTATACGTAGTTTCTCAAGGAAAAATGCCCCGTAGAAGACAGGTAAGACAAATATATGTCGTTAGATGGCTAGCTGGATAAGCTAACCAAGTGAAATACCGGTAACGTTAACTTAGCTAGCTAGAACAGTTAGCTATGTTAGTATAACGTTGCCGAAATGCGCATTTATATTGTGTCYATTTGAAAGTATTTTACGTTGTTAGCTAACGTTAGCTTGTATATAAACAAAATGCARAACCYTTAGTTAGCTAGCCAAGATGGCCTCTTTTTACGCTTATAAGCTAGATAGCTGATGCTAATATTGTGTTGTACTAGCTAGGCTGTGTTTACGTTCATATTTTATCGTGGCGCGGGTAGCTACTAACTACTTAACTGTATACAGTATCTCAATTATTAGAATTTGTACATTAACGTTAAATAATCTAACGTTGGTAAATTGTTTATTAGCTACTGATGAAGTAGCAATAATTCTACTTCTAGCTCATTTAGATAATGCCAGAAGATACTGACCCTACCGTTACGCTTGTTTACACTGAGCTGCACTGAGGTCGGAACACAATCTTGCTTACATTAAAAGCCAATGTGTACTTGATCCGAAAGTGTGGGGGAGGTTCTGTATGGAGGGCGTGACTCAATTGCGCAGCCTCCGTAGGCATGCAGAGGCCAAATTGAGCTCCAAACCGCATTGCTGTGCCCCTCCCAAATGTTGTAACAATGTTGAGGGCTCCATATATAGCTCCTCATTGACATGATTGGTTTACAGTAGGTGGGTCCTGTATAAACACAAACTCACTTCCTTGACAACTTCCGTCACAACAGCTCTGCGAAGCACAAGAAGTATGAATGCKCTGACTTCTGCAGAGGCCGTATCACTTTAAAAGCTGCACGGCCAATGCAGACCTCGGCTTGACCAGGCAGCGCCTTTTAGACKCCATGGAGTCAGAGCGAGATATGGGTCGGAAAATGTACCTCAATGCAAGGTTGGCATATCCCACATTTAACTTTTCCACACTACTTCACCGAGAAGATTGAAATACTTATAGTTTCTGCAGAAAACTTCCCCTTTCGTCCTCATGCTAGCTACCAGTAGTAGGGTGGTAGTCGCCCTTGATTATGACTCTCAGTTCTATTACATTACACATAAAAGTGTCTTCRGTAGGGGGGAGTTTTGTTAAGAGCTACAACGCTCGGTCTGAACTTTGACACGCATGGCTGGTTTTGGAACAATAAGGACCTTATCTTTCATATGGGCGAGAAATAGTTTTCAAAAAACTAAATATTTAATTGATACACACCTTTTTATAGGGTTAGGATTTCCACACAGCCATATTTACATGTTACAGTGCTTGTTTATGGAAAACAGAAGAAAGACGCAGTGGACTACCTGTGCTAATTAGCTGTTTGCACTTTTGGAACWCCTGTGTGTAAACGGAAGACAGACGCCACAAATGTTGCCACTGAAAAATACTGTTGGCTGCAACTGTGTTAAAACTAGTTAAAAAAGTGTACAGTAAGTGTTTATTTTGCATTTGTGAAATTATTTTGATGTGATATGAACGTAAAGGGATTTATGTTTCTGGGACCGTACTGCAATTGAGAATCGATTCACGTTTAGATGGAGTATTTGCCTGTTTCGACTTCCAGAGCCAATGTGCCCTTTATACAGAACATGTAAGGTCCTTGGACTAAGGAGTAACGTTAGGCTCCTTTAGTCCAATATTGGGCTAAGGTGAATCAACAAACAATGGACGTAATACAATAATTCTACAAAAAAATGCAGTAAACAAATCTGTTTTCACTAAATGTCAATAATGTGGTCGTCAAAATACATGATAAATCATTTGAAAGCAACGTGGCAGTTGTTAACCATGTCTTAAAATCCCAATACTGTACGTTATGATATTAACATGATATGAGCCTAAATGTAAAGCAAGTGAGAACGTTCAAATCTGTTGGACAGCCTTTTTTGTGAAACCCTCGAAATTGGTGTGTTCATATTTGTTCTTTGCGATGGGTATTCCTCAACCTATCAGAGTAAAATCGATGTGATATTGTATTGCCAAGAAGTATGGGAAYGTCCTGASGGTGTTTTGCGGTCATCGGACATCTTTTGACTGAAAATATCATTACAATGTAACCCAACTCAGGTCTCGGCCTACCAGAAGTAAGCAATGTTATAGACTGGTAGCCTTCTGTGTTACAGTTCAGACTTAGTGAGAAGTGGGTGTCTGTGTTAGGCTGTGTGTGTCTGTTTGGTGGGGGTGCTGCTGTGTGAGTGTGTGGGCTTGCTGAGAAGTGTGTGTCTGTGTAAGCCTGTGTGTGTGTTGGTGGGCGGTGCTGTGTGTGAGTGGGTGGGGATGGTGTGTGGGTGTCTAATTTGCATAAAATGTTTCAAATGGTTACAAACTCAGTTTTGCATAAAAAATGAAGATTTGTAAATAATATGACAAGCCTACCTTAAATGATTGGTCTTAAATGACTAATTATGTATTCTGTACTGCCTAATTTGCATAATATAGCATTTTAATTTAATCATTTGTTAATAATATGACCACCCTATTTTGAGATATTGAACAAAATGTGTAGAACTTAAGAATCCTATCCTGATGAAATAAGGTATTATGTGTTCCTAATAAGCTTCTATATAACATGGAATACAAAATATAACACCAGATCCTCAGTTTCATTTTGTCCCCTAACATCCAACCAGTAGCCACAGAAACCATTACAGAATGGCACGTTGCGTTGAACAACAAAGGAGCTGATTGGCTGACACTGCCATTCCAAAATGGCTGTGGTGGCTACTGCTAGCTAGCATGAGGACAGCAAGGGTAGTTTTCCAGGAAAACTAGCAGTATTTCAATCTTGTCAGTGTGGATAAAGGTACAATTTGTAGTACAGTGGCATATCCCATTCCTGCATCGAGGTACGCTCTCCGGCTCCATGTCTTAATGTATCCACGGTTGCGTTCCGACCTCAGTGCAGCGCAGTGTAAACAAGCTTAACGGTAGGGTGAGTATCTTCTAGCAAGCTAACTTATAGCAAATGTTAGAGCCACCATGGAAAGTAAATGGCTAACTATCTTCTGTTCTAGCATTAACCTTACTAATCCTGCTTTATTTCATTTTCTCACAGAGAGTGCATGTGGGGAGCGGCTCTGATGGGACTGAAGACTCAGACTCTTCTGCTGAGCGGGAACAGACGAACAGCTCGGAGAGTGATGGAAACATACCCAAGAGAACACGCCTCACAAGAGCATCTCTGCGCCTCAGCCAAAGCTCACAAGGTAAAGCCATGGGATGGATGTTTTAGCTGTGAATCAAAACCTACATCGCAACTGAGATAGTTCGGCTAGCTAACAGTGAGACAGTCACCTGTCTAGGAGACCCTGTGGGGGCTAAGAATTGCTAAAAGATTCCATTATTGTATCCTACATTGTAGGGTGTCCACCCACCAGGGTTTCTGTTAGGAAAAAGTCTGGCCGGACATGTGACCGGCAAAATAAAAAGTTACCGGACAATGAAGACATGTACCAGACCCATATGCATTGGGTGGGTAACCTGATTAGGGGGTCCACCCACTGTGCTCAGAATGACAGAAATCATATTTAGAATATGGTAATTCATCAACTGGGGAGAAAACTAGCTCTGACTGGGGGGGAAATAGTTTTGAACYGTCATCCAACTCGGGAACTCTGGCCTCTTTCTAGAGCTCAGATTTTCCGACCTGAAGATCGCTGGCGTCATGATTTGACCKCGTATTTTGACCCCGAGTACTGCAGCAGCAGCTCTTGCACTGTCTGACAGATTTTCCTCTCAAAGGCTCTGTATCTGTATMCTGTACGAGTCTAATAAATAAGATGGGCTACATATTGAATATACTGTATACACGRGCCAATTTAATTCCACTAAATTATGCAAATTCACCTAGACCGATAAGCATGACCAGTCAAATTACATCGACTGGTATTTCCATCAATGACTAGGCAAAAAACTATTATTTCGCAATGGGACTTTTTCTTCTTCTTCTCCTGGTTATTACCGGCTAACAGAAATTCTGCCACCCACTCCGCACAGAGTGAAAGAAAATGCGCTTTGGTGATGAAATTTGACTTCCTTATTTTATAAAATACATTTTAACAAGACAAATATGATTCTTCATGTTCTGAATTGTTCTGTGTGGTCTTTCTCTAACATATCATTAACATTATATACAAAACTTCAGATTTCGTAACCTAACGCATCCGATAATAAGCACCGAGCTCTGTTGACAGAGCGCCTCCGCATTCTCCTATTGACTTTTGTGGATTTTACATGTTGTGGTGGTGTCTGCATAGTTGTATCCGCGGGTCGCAAAATAAATATGATATTAGCTAGATTAAATGTAAAAGGATTTGAAAATAAAAAGCTTGCGGTACGCTCAGTGCCCCGTTGACAATTCACAAAAATACGCTTGTTTTTGTGAATGGAATTTCGCATTAATATTAAAAGCGTATACTACAATATGAAAATACTGCATGTCATGTCTCAAAATCAATATCTAACTTACCTCTATATTGTTTTATGTTCTTCGGATTTGAGAAGAAAGATGACGAGTTCAACAGTGTCAGTTAGCGTTACATCCAGACCGCTCACCACGTGTTGATTTTGTCCACCCACACCAGACGCGATCAGGACACGCAGGTTGAAATATCAAAATTAACTCTGAACCAAATATATTAATTTGGGGACAGGTCGAAAAGCATTAAATATTTATGGCAATTTAGCTAGCTAGCTTGTTGTTGACTAATTTGTCCTGGGATATAAACATTGGGTTGTTATTTTACCTGAAATGCACAAGGTCCTCTACTCCGACAATTAATCCACAGATAAAAGGGTAAACCGAGTTTGTTTCTAGTAATCTCTCCTCCTTCTTCTTTGGACTTTATATGGCGGTTGGCAACCAACTTTAAGGTGCATTACCTCCACCGACTGGAGTGTGGACCTCAGTTCATCTTTCAGTTACGCACSTGGGTATATGCTCCTAAAAACCAATGAGGAGATGGGAGAGGCAGGACCAAGTTCTATTTTTAGCGCATGGCTACGCAGATGCCGTTGACACGTGAGAGCAGTGTGGGTGCAATGATTGAATAACACCATGGTCCGCGTGCGCGAATAGATTCCCCCCTACACGAAACGTGATCACGACATGCAGGTTTAAAACAAACTCTGAATCAATTATATTAATTTGGGGACTGGTTGAAAAGCATTAAACATGTATGGCAATTTAGCTAGSTAGCTTGCAGTTGCTAGCCAACGTGTCCTATTTAGTTAGCTAGCTTGCTGTTGCTAGCTAATTTGTCCTGGCATATAAACATTGGGTTGTTATTTTACCTGAAATGCACAAGGTCCTCTACTCCGACAATTAGTCCACACATGAAACGGTCAACCGAATCATTTCTAGTCATCTCTAGTCCTCCTTCCAGGCTTTTTCTTCTTTGGACTTTATATGGTGATTGGCATCTAACTTTCATCATAAGGTGTATTACCACAAACGACGACCTCCGTTCATCTTTCAATCACCCACGTGGGTATAACCAATGAGATGGCATGTGGGTATATGCTTCTAAAAGCCAATGAGGAGATGGGAGAGGCAGGGCTTGCAGTGCGTTCTGCGCCACAAATACAACCAACTTCTATTTTAGCGCTTGGCAACGCAGGCGCTCATTGGTGCGCGTGAGCAGTGTGGGTGCAATGATTGAATAACATGTARGTGTGAATTTATTTTGCAACGCATCTGACGTGAGCGGTCTGTTCAGCATGACAATTCTCAAAAAGAATCCAGCCTAACTGACGCAATGCTATTTTCAAGATTTTTTACCACTTTTTTRCCCTCTGGCCTCCATTGAATTATTCYCCCTAATTTTGGCAATCCTACAAGGGTAAAAACTCCAGTAACTTTTGAACAGATTATGATAGACATGGAGCATTGGTTTTCTTAGAGGAGTATCTACACATTTAACATATTATTTTACCRATTGGTCCCATCATTTTATTTTTTTATTGGACACCCTATACATTGCCTTGTAGCTAAACATTGTGCCGTTTCTCCCACCTGCCCATYTAGACACACCAGATGTGAAGCAAGACGAGTCTCCACCGCTGACGCCTACAGGCAACGCCCCGTCGTCTGAGTCTGAGCTGGACATCTCCAGCCCCAATGCCTCCCACGATGAGAGCCTGGCCAAAGACCCTGCCCTCAGAGACTCCGACAAGGACCTCTCCCACCGGCCCAAGCGCCGTCGCTGCCARGAGACCTACAATTTTAACATGAAGTGTCCCACGCCGGGATGCAACTCYTTGGGTAAGATAAGTCACCATTTGGTTAGTGGCACCACTGCTAGTTTAGTGAATGCTCAACAAGACTTGTCCTGATTCTTGTTATGATTCTAGTTAATTAAATGTATTCTCTGTAAACTCATTGCTTTTCTTTCTCTCTTGTTTCTCGCAGGACATCTAACAGGGAAACATGAACGGCATTTTGCGGTATCAGGATGCCCACTTTACCACAACCTCTCTGCTGATGAATGCAAGGTATATGTCAGAACAATATTTTCCATTGGTTATGTGTTTTGAGGTGCATTAACTTCATTGTCTCCTACGATGAGAGCCACAGAGAATCAAATCCCCAATAAATGTATTCTTCCTTTTTATTGACAGGTGAAAGCAACCACTCGTGAGAAACACGAAGAAGAGGCAAAGGTGCAGGAGGAAAGCAACAGACACGCCACACGCCACCAGGTAAAATTAATACAATTAATATTGAATACTTTTTAAGGTGATTCATGTTCACTTCATGTTGGAAGTGAAAAAAATCCCAATTAATTTCTGTTGTGTCCACCAGACGCCCACTTCAAGACAGACGAGATACAAAGAGCAGGTGACGGAGATGAGGAAAGGGAGGAACTCTGGCTTGTCTAAGGAGCAGAAGGAGAAATACATGGTGAGACATATTCAAATGACTAAAGGGACAATTATGTTTGCTATGGAGATCTTACATTTTGGTGTCTTAGAATTTGAAACGCATTTCAAAAGTCGTTTTTGTGATGTTGTCATATAGACTTGGTTTATTGACACAATCAACACTCGTTTTATTTCTCCATCTCATCCACAGGAGCATCGACAGAGCCACYGCAACACCAGAGAACCTCTTCTGGAGAACATCACAAGTGAATATGACCTGGAGCTCTTCAGAAAAGCCCAGGCACGTGCATCTGAAGATCTGGTAAGAGAAAAACCTCGGTGCACCTACCTCCTTCATTAATAATTAACCAATAGTGATATAGATTGTATTGTAGATAAGGTCATCTTGGTTGTTTAGAAGAATTTCATATTTCACCTCTCTTGTTTCGCACTTGTTGAAAACGCCACAGGAGAGGCTGCGGATCCAGGGACAGATCACGGAGGGCAGCAACATGATCAAGACCATCCTGTTCGGCCGCTACGAGCTGGACACCTGGTACCACTCGCCSTACCCTGAGGAGTACGCCCGCCTYGGACGCCTCTACGTCTGCGAGTTCTGCCTCAAGTACATGAAGAGCCAGACCATTCTGAGACGACACATGGTAAGARAATGAAGAGCCAGGCTTATCACCTCTTAGGCTTGTGTTACACAAAGCAACTTTCACGCAATTTTAGTTGTCACTCGTAACCTGCAACTGCATCTTCTCAAGCCACTTTGCTGGTGCACAAAACAACTCAAATGTGATTGAAATAGCATGCAACAGCCAATCAAATTTAAGCTGCTTTTGTCATATGTTTGGGAATTCTCAACTTACCCAATGTCATCTGCTGCGGTACATTGTGATTTCACAAATTATTTGTTTATCCAACCGTTTGGTTATTGTATACGGATCGAGTTAGATAAGCTGGCTGAAACAATTTAGCTAGCTAGCCAAAATGAAATTGCCAGCAAATTGCTGCGTTACATTGTGATTTCACAAATTATTTGTTTATCCAACTGTTTGGTTATTGTATAAGGATCGAGTTAGATAAGCTGGCTGTACAATTTAGCTAGCTAGCCAAAATAAAATTGCCAGCACCGTTTAATCAAGCTAGCTAGCTAGCTACGAGCTAACCAAGCTAGCAACGAGCTACGCCAACTAATGCAGTTCATGTTGGACAATTTCAGTTGAAACTGGTCAGAGAGAGGTCTGGGTTAACCTAAGAAATTATGTTTAATGACTGCCAAACCATGTACATAAATCTTTACTATTATTTGTTTTGATTGGCTGTTTCTTGCAACTAGTTGCACAAAGTTGAATTGTTTGCAACTGGATGCAACCAAGTCGCGGATGAATTGCTTATCAGTGGCAGGGGGTGTTGCACGAATCAATCCTAATGCAACAAAGTTGCAAGCAACTAAAGCTGCGTCCAAGTTGCTACGTGTAACTACACCCTTAAGGCATGAACAGACCTCCAAGACTGTCGGCTGTGGTACACCTCTGCCCAGGATGTCAGTCAATGCTTTTTTTGTGTACACATTAGTGATGCATGGGTTGATTCATAACTCGCAGTCTCCGCGGTTATATCCGTGTGCCGGGCGGGTTTAGGGTCATGAAATATTGTGTGTATTAAAGGTGGGTGGGTAGGTTAAATTAAGCGAGAACAATGCATTAAAAATCCCAAATGTATAATTCTTGTGCAATTCATATCTATAGGCTTTAGGTTTTTCTTTCATCACTTTTATCTGGAGTTGGTGCATATGCCCTGAAGCTTAGGCTTAACTGTATACGTGCCAAACAAACGCCATTTGCCAAATGCTTTTGGGAACTTGGGCAGAAAAAGTTAACATCYACCCAAGATGTTATGTGTGATGATTGCGAGGCGTTATACAGATTGGACAGTCGCACGACGGGGATGTCAAATATGGCAGGCCAAGGCGACTGTACTGTTCAGATGTGTTAAATGGAATAGTAACTGAAATCTGGACACTGACTGTAGGTCTGTAACCGCTCACATAGCCTAATATAACATTAACTCCTGCAGAATTAAGCCGTTCTTGCAGTAAAATGTTACACTAAATGTACATTTTTACTCGGGAACAGGAGTAGAGAAATATCATGTTTTTTATTTCATAATCTTGAGAGAATGAATGTGCTGTTAGGGAACGTATCGAAGGTTCTATCTTTATCAGCATCATAAAAGCTGCTAGTATTTCAACCACATTAATTATACATCCAACCCGAACTAAAATCTTATCAGAAATATGTTGGAGTGTTTTCACTGCTTTTAATTCCCTTAAAACTGGTCAAACTAATGCAGACCTGCCAACCTGCATGCATTTTGCATACTATGCACGTAATTTGACGTCAAATTATGCTGGTACAAAAAAACGACCCTAAAAATATTCTTCTAGTCGGAACATTGTGTCTGAAGTTGGTGCTGAGCCAATCYGAGGACTTGGGCAAGGAGAAAAAAATGTCTAGCTCTTCAGTCAGGCACTCTCCATATTCATACTATTTTCAGGGCCACTGGAAAATATGTGGCGAGGCAGTATTTGCCGCAGCACTAGTTTAATCAAATATATTGATGGAAAGCGTTAAAAATAGGGGCATTTTATTTTTTTAACCAATTTGCCTCATGGTTTGTGAACTCGCTCACAATGTCTGTCCGTCACATCAGAGTGCTGCTGCAGGCTTTTTGAGTATGTTTAAATGCACACGAATAATGAAATACTCTGCTTATCTTAATCGGCGTACGGTCAAAATCAAAGTAAGCATACGCCAATTAAAACACCTGGTTTTCTGAGCAGTCTTTGAAATGATTAGGACATGTAAACACTTTAATCGATGCCCAGCGGTGTATTTGATCTGCGCATGTGTTAGCACCAGCTGAGCGAGGCTCCCTCTTTAGCGAGTGAAGTGTGTTCGGAACAACTGAAGTAGTTTTCACATACAAAGTTGGTATGTCCAAACTCTGTGGTAGAATGTTTATTTTCAGCACTTTCAGAGTGCCATCAGGTAGCCTGATTTCAGATGTTGCCACGTTCTTGCAAACGATGTAAGCTTTTTAATCAAACTAATATTTTAATCTGACTATCCACAATAATCATATTGTTGTGTGCATGTAACTGCACTCTGCGTGTCTTGACCAATCAGATTCACAGAAATCGCAGGTCGCGCGGGTCGTGTACAAAGCGCGCTCTCCACTTTCCTCCGGTATTTATTTAGCAAGCTTGATAACACATCATTCCCGACAGACACAAGCATAAACTCTTTCATAAATGTAGCAGCCTATACACCTAAACATTAGCGATCTGACATGCTGTATTGCATGGAAACAAGACTATTTTTCAGACTGATCAACTGTAGGCTACTAACAACAGATGCTGTATAGTCTACCCCAGAGTTTCACGAACTCGGTCCTGGGCACCATCCTCCACAAGGCCAGGATTTTTTTTTTTACCAAATAACCTGATTAGTAAAAACTCTGGTTCCATCATAGCCCATATTCAACCTTTTTACAACAGATGAATCGCATCATACCATATAAGTTCCAGGGTTTTACCTGTGTAGGTTATCAGATCAGGAAAATCTACAGGCCCCAGAATATTTTTTTCACCACATCACTCTGGGACCTGTGGTGCCACCGCTGACTATTTTCCTCCCTCGAGCTGGATGGCAGCTCTCCACCATTAATATCACTGATGTGTGAGGAAAAAGGGTAGTGAAAATGGAGAACGAACTGTTTGCGAAATACATATTCCAAAATGTAAGGCTCCCGAGTGGCTACAGACCCTAGTTCGATCCCGGGCTGTATCACAACCCTGCGCACAATTGGCCCAGCGTCGTTCCGGTTTAGGGGAGGCTTTGGCCGTGGTAGGCTGTCATTGTAAAATAAGAATTTGTTCTTAACTGAATTGCCTAGTTAAAGGTTAAAATAAATAAAAATGTGTTAGTCAAGCACAACCACTATTTCAGAGTTAGCTCCTAAACCAAGGTGTCATTACGAAGAAGGTAGTTAGCTACAGCGTTTAGTCAACGAAGCGAAAGCACTCTCTTGCCCGCACATGCTTTGATCTCCGCCACCATAGTAGGCACGAGCGCATTGACGAGCAAGAAAACGTGCGGTGTTGTGGTAGTTCAGTGTGCTTCTCTGCCTGGATGGAAAGGCCGAGAGAGCTGTTCAGCTAATACGACCTTCACAGAACGTTATGTTAGACTGTGAAAGATTAGTAGGCCGATGTTAATGAACCAGTTGTTGATCTGTCCTCTTGATATAGCWGTATGGTCAACAGTAGATTGCTAATGATGGGATAATAGTCAGTTCACCGTTGACAAGGCATGTTGAATGAATGGTAGCCTAGTAGTCAGACCTAACTTGATGGATTAGMTRAGGGATGGAAATCTGGAACAAGCTCATATAGGCCTAGCTCAGTTGTTTCATAATATTCCAAATAGCCTACAGTAAGCTAGACTATTACATTGCATCCAGTAATTGAATTATTAAACCCCCCCCACCCCCCACCCAGAAAATAAATAATTAAGTCAGTTTACATTTTCACTAGACTACAGGTGTGTCATTGAGACCAACTCAATTTCATTTAGGATCATACACAAAACTTCTGTGCTGGCTAAATTATGATAGAATTTAAGACTCTAGGTTTCAGGAAATGGCAGTTACAGGCTTTTCAAAAATGCAAAATGCTTCAATTTCTTGAGGGGAAAGTAAACGGACCCCTCCTGCCCTCCCCCCTAACCAACCTTAGGCCTACATCAGCACCACTTTATCAGAAAATCCCAGGGAGAGCCCTGATTTTACATCTAAACATATTTCTAGTTTGCTACTGAAGAGCAGCTAATTACCAAGTACCCATAACAGTCTATAGTCTACCATTCATAGTGAGGCAGTCTTCTGCCAACATCATTATTGGGCTAAAAAAGGTGCATTGCCTATGATTTGACCAGTGGGGGTGTCGCAAGTGCGCCGTTGTGGGGTCCAGTGGTGCCGCCGCCACACTGAAGTGGTACAAGGTCGGCATGTCTGCTGATGTCATTTGAACATTTTGCACGGATAATCTTTCCCCCCCTTTTTGTTTTTTTGTTATTGCATTCTCTTCCTGGTCTCGAAACCTCTTTGCTGCGTGAGAGAAGCAGACGTAAAAGAGAACTTTACCGATGTCAACTAGATTTGATCATTTGTTTTATTGATGTAGGGTAACAAGTAATGACAAGAGAAGTTGCATGTATCTAATTATAGACAAGTTGATCAAATAGCTTACCAAAATGTTGGAAATTATAATCAGAAACATAGGACTATCTAAATGAATAATCATAATAATACCGCACACCCTGTCAATAAATTGTTCTGGCATCTCTGACTGTACAGCACATTTTCTATATTTGCGGGTTAGGGTCAGGTGCTGCGGGCCTGAGCTTTTCACTTTATCACATATAGAAAACTCAACAACATGGTAGTTACTCCACAATACTAACATAATTGACAGAGTGAAAATAAGGAAGCCTGTACAGAATACAAATATGCCAAAACTTTCTGTTCGGTTTGCTACAGGGCACTAAAGTAATACTTCAAAAATGTGGCAAGCAATTAACTTTTTGTTCTGAAAACAAAGTGTTATGTTTGAGGCAAATCCAATACAACACATTAGAGTYCCACTCTCCATATTTTCAAACAATGTTGGTGGCTGCATCATGTTATGGCAATGCTTGTAATTGTTAAGGACTGGGGAGTTATCCACGATAAAAATGAATAGAATAGAGCTAAACACAAGCAAAAAAAAACGGCGAAATCTACACTGGAGTTGCTTACCAAGTGGCAGAGTTACAATTTTGACTTACATCTGCTTCAAAATCTATGGCAAGACCAGAAAATGGTTGTCTAGCAATTATCAACAAACAATTTGACWGAGCTTGAAGAATTTTTTAAAGAATAATGGGCAAATGTTTCACAATCCAAGTGTGGAATGCTCTTAGAGACTCTGTAATCGCTGCCAAAGGTGATTCTATTGACTATTTATCTAATCAAGATATATTCATGTTTTATTTATTATACATTCTTTACAAATATAATCATTTGACTTCCACTTTGATATTGCAGAGTATTTTGGGGAGATTGTTGACAAAAAATGACAAATCAATTTTAATCCCACTTTGTAACACCACAAAATCTGGAAAAAGTAAATTGGTGTGAATACTTTCTGAAGGCACTGTAGCGCTGTACATTGGGGTTCAGCCTGGTTAAAATACTCCAGGCCAGAAGGTGGCAGTAGCATTGCTTTCGCGTTGTTTACATTGGCATGTCAAATATGATAATTTCCCCCCATCATTTTACTACATATACTGAACAAAAATATGAACGTAACGTGCAACAATTTAACAATTTTACTGAGTTACAGTTCATTTAAGGATATCAGTCAATTTAAATAAATCAATTAGGCCCTAATCTATTTATTTCACATTACTGGGCAGGGGGGCAGCTATCGGTGGGCCTGGGATAGCATAGGCCCACCCACTAGGGAGCCAGGCCCAGCCAATCGGAATGAGTTTTTCCCTACAAAAGGGCTTTATTACGGACAGGAATACTCCTCAGTTTCATCAGCTGTCCGGGTGGCTGGTCTCAGATGATCCTGCAGGTGAAGAATCCAGATGTGGAGGTCCTGGGCTGGCGTGGTTAGACGTGGTCTGCGGTGGCGAGGCCGGTTGGACGTACTCCCAAATTCTCTAAAACGACGTTGGAGGTGGCTTATGGTAGAGAAATGAACATTTAATTATCTGGCAACAGCTCGACCCCTCAAAACTTGAGACATCTTTGGCATTGTGTTATGTGACAACTGCCTTTTATTGGCCTATTATTGTTCCCAGCACAAGGTGCACCTGTGTAATGATCATGCTGTTTAATCAGGGATGTAAACAAATTTGAGCACAACATTTTAGAGGAATAAGCTTTGTGCGTATTAAAAATATTTTGTTTCAGCTCATGAAACATTTGACCAACACTTTATTTACATGTTGCGTTTATATTTTTGTTCAGTATACATCACTCCTGTACATCATTGATTTAAATGATTATAAGGCTGTAAATATCAGACTGGGTCAGTGGATAATTGGATTTGAATTAGCAAATCAATGGTGTTGTCTCCCTGTGTGTTTGCTAGGCCAAGTGTGTGTGGAAGCATCCACCCGGAGATGAGGTCTACAGGAAGGGAGCCATCTCTGTCTTTGAAGTGGACGGCAAGAAGAACAAGGTGAGGGGTCTATACATTTTCTCTAACCCTGGACTCATACTTTACTTTGTCTGTTTTTTCCTCAAAATAGGTGTATTGGTCTAAAGAGCAAAGAAATAATCATGGTTTAAAAAAAAAAAGTTATGTCTCACACTTCTTCAGCCTATGGTCCCTAACCCCAGGGGTGCCTGGCTGTCCTATACAACAAGCTGCATTATCTCTGGCAAGGCCTTTGGGGAATTTAAATGGTGTGGTTTCCTTTTCCAGATCTACTGCCAGAACCTGTGTCTACTCGCCAAGCTCTTCCTGGATCACAAGACGCTGTACTACGACGTGGAACCCTTTCTGTTCTACGTTATGACCGAGGCAGACAACACAGGCTGCCATCTTGTGGGATACTTCTCTAAGGTAAATAAAACATTTAAAAAGACCAAGGCACCCATCCACTGTACTCCTTCCACATTGATAGTGGTTGCCTGTATACATTCAGGGCCATATCCCTGTAATGCTTAGAGAAGATCACATGTCAAGTGTTATTGAAGTGTTGTGGTTGCAGGTTCACCTGCCTCATCTAAAGCCTTTTCTTTTGGAGTGTTGCTATAGGCCACCAAGTGCTCACAGTCAGTATCTAAACAATGTGTGTGAAATGCTTCATAGTGTATGTGATGTAAAGAGAGAGGTCTACTTTCTTGGGGACCTGAATATTGACTGGTTTTCATCAAGCTGTCTGCTCAAGAGGAAGCTTCTCACTGTAACCAGTGCCTGTAATCTGGTTCAGGTTATTAATCAACCTATCAGTAGAACGTTGTTCTAAAGCTATATCTTTACCCATTGGGTGCAGTGATCACAGTATAGTGACTATATCCAGGAAAGCCACATTTCCTAAAGTTGGGCCTAAAATAGTGAATAAGAGATTATGCAAAAGATGTTGCTGTGACTCATGTGGATGATGTAAAAAATATTTTTAAAATGCCAAATTATTGATGAACATGCACCTGTTTAGAGACTTACTTTTAGAACTGTTAAGGGTCCATGGATTGATGAAGAATTTTAAAACTGTATGGTTGAAAGAGATGGGACAAAAGGAGTGGCTAATAAGTCTGGCTGCACATCTGACTGGCTGAATTATTGCAAATGGAAAAATGATGTGACTTAACTCAACAAAATAAGAAGGAACTATATTATGAAGCCAAGATCAATGCTATAAAGAATGATAGAAAACAACTTTGCAGTGCTTTAAATTAAATTATGGGCAGAAAGACATTCAACTCCATCTTTCATCGAATCAAATGGCTTATTCATCACAAAACTGTTTGTTGTTGCCAATTATTTTAATGATGACTTCATTGGCAAAGTGGGCAAACTACTGGTTCTAATAGTAGATATATTAGCTTGCTACCAGCTCTTAGCAAACTGTTGGGGAAAAAATGTGTTTGACCACATACAATGCTATTTCTCTGTAAATAAATTAACAACAGACTTTCAGCATGCTTATAGAGAAGGGCACTCAACATGTACTGCACTGACACAAATTACTGATGATTGGTTGAAAGAAATTGATTGTGGGAGCTGTACTGTTAGATTTCAGTGCAGCCTTTGGAATTATTGACCATAACATGTGTTGAGAACTTATGTTTTATGGCTATTCAACGTCAGCTCTAAGTCCACGGTACGGCAAACTATCTAATAGAACTCAGAGGGTTTTCTTTAATGGAAYCTTCACAAATGTCAAACATGTAAAGTGTGGTGTACTGCAGGGCAGCTCTCTAGGCCCTCTACTATTTTCTAGTTTTWCRYATGACCTGCCACTGGCATTAAACAAAGCATGTGTGTCCATGTYTGCTGATGATTCAACCATATATGCATCAGCAACCACAGCTAATGAWGTTACTGAAACCCTTAGCAAAGATTTGCAGTCAGTTTTGGAATGGGTGACCAGTAACATCTCTAAAACTAAGAGCATTGTATTTGGTACAAATCATTCCCTAAGTTCTAGACCTCACCTGAATCCAGTAATTAATGGTGTGGCTGTTGAACAAGTTGAGGAGACTAATTTACTTGGAGTTTCCTTGGATTGTAAACTGTCATAGTGACAACATATAGATTCAATGGTTGTAAAGATGGGGAGAGGTCTGTCTGTAATAAAGAGATGCTCTGCTTTTTTGACACCACACAAGTCCTGCAGGCTCTAGTTTTATCTTATCTTGATTATTGTCCAGTCATATGGTCAACTGCTGCAAAGAAAGACCTAGTTAAGCTGCAGCTGGCCCAGAACAGCGCGGCACGTCTTGCTCTTCATTGTAATCAGAGGGCTAATATGAATACTATGCATGCCAGTCTCTCTTGGCTAAGAGTTGAGGAAAGACTGACTGCATCACTTCTTGTTTAAAAAAAAAAAAAGAAACATTGTGTTGGAACTTCCAAATTGTTTGCATAGGTAACTTACACACAGCGCTGACACACACTTACCCCACCAGGCATGCCACCAGGGGTCTTTTCACTGTCCCCAGGTTCTGAACAAGTTCATGGAAAAGTACAATATTATACAGAGCCATGAGTGCATGGAACTCCCTTCTGTCACATATAGCGCAATTGAACAGCAAACCTTGTTTCAAAAAAACAAATAAAGCAACACCTCACAGCACCTCACAGCACAATGCCTCTCCCCCATGTGACTTGTTGTGTGTATGTACTGACATGTATGTGTAACTGAATAGATGCACACTACATGTTCATGTTTTTAAATGTATGTCAATTGTAAAAGTCTTTTGTCTGTAATGTTTTTTACGTTATGTGTCGGACCCCAGTAAGACTCGTTTTTGCCATTAGCGTTAGCTAATGGGGATCCTAATAAATTTTTCTCCCATGACATTTTCATACAGTTGATGCTAGGAGCTTTATTGTTTTTTTATTACCAAGTCTCTGTCATTACTTTAGTTTTAAAGATGAGACTCATACACATATTCTCTGTTCTTACAGGAAAAGAACTCTTTCCTCAACTACAACGTCTCTTGCATCCTGACCATGCCCCAGTACATGAGACAGGGCTATGGGAAGATGCTGATTGACTTCAGTAAGTCGCTATAGGCATATTTTTTTTTACCTCTGTTCTCTCTTATTAACTACAGCCAGGTGGAATTTCCAGATGATTTTATTAAGCCCCCAGGAATGAAAACACAGGGTATTGGTGATTTAAATACACAGTCAACACTGAAAGGGCTGACACAAAATGCAGCTGCTTTAATATGCCCTGAAAGCAAGTTCTTTGTGTCTACATTACATGGCTATTAGGGCTGGGCAATACGGCCTAAAAGTCATATATATATATATATATATATATATATATATATAAATTTTTTCAAACTTAAGGGTGATTCATGATATAGCTAACAAAAAATATATAATAATAATAATCTTAAAATAAGCTTCTTGTACAGTTAAAGGTAAAATACACTGCATTTCAATCAGTCAGCAATAATCTAATGAATTCAGGCCTTGTAAAATTATACCTAGGCTAAATATAAGCTTTCCATAACCACAAGACCCATTAATAATATCGTTATTTTATCAAAATATTTCAATTAGCTTTTTTTGCAATAATGACTGATCTGCTTTCAAGTATGTCTATGAAAATGCTATTTTTGTTACAAATGTACACCACTACCGTTCAAAAGTTTGGGGTCACTTAGAAATGTCCTTGTTTTTGAAAGAAAAGCACATTTTTTGTCCATTTAAAATAACATCAAATTGATCAGAAATACAGTGTAGACATTGTTYATGTTGTAAATGACTATTGTAGCTGGAAACGGCAGATTGTTTTATGGAATATCTACATAGGCGTACAGAGGCCCATTATCTGCAACCATCACTCCTGTGTTTCAATGGCGCTTTGTGTTAGGTAATCCAAGTTTATCATTTAAAAGGCTAATTGATCATTAGAAAACCCTTTTGCAACTATGTTAGCKCAGCTAAAAACTGTTGTTCTGATTAAAGAAGCAATAAAACTGGCCTTTAGACTAGTTGAGTATCTGGAGCATCAGCATTTGTGGGTTCGATTACAGGCTCAAAATGGCCAATAACAAAGCACTTTCTTCTGAAACTCGTCAGTCTATTCTTGTTCTGAGAAATGAAGGCTATTCCATGCGAGAAATTACTAAGAAACTGAAGATCTCGTACAATGCTGTGCACTACTCCCTTCACAGAGCAGCACACACTGGCTCTAACCAGAATAGAAAGAGTAGTGGGAGGCCCCGGTGCACAACTGAGCAAGATGACAAGTACATTAGAGTGTCTAGTTTGAGAAACAGACGCCTCACAAGTCCTCAACTGGCAGCTTCATTAATAGCACCTGCAAAACACCAGTCTCAATGTCAACAGTGAAGAGGCGACTCCGGGATGCTGGCCTTCTCGGCAGATTTGCAAAGAAAAAGCCATATCTCAGACTGGCCAATAAAAATAAAAGATTTAAGATGGGCAAAAGAACTCAGACACTGGACAGAGGAAGGTTGTAAAAAAGTGTTATGGACAAACAAATCTAAATTTGAGGTGTTCGGATCACAAAGAAGAACATTCGTGAGACGCAGAAAAAATGAAAAGATGCTGGAGGAGTGCTTGATGCCATCTGTCAAGCATGGTGGAGGCAATGTGATGGTCTGGGGGTGCTTTGGTGGTGGTAAAGTGGGATATTTGTACAGGGTAAAAGGGATCTTGAAGGAAGGCTATCACTCCATTTTGCAACGCCATGCCATACCCTGTGGATGGTGCTCCAATTGGTGCCAATTTCCTCCTACAACAGGACAAGAACTATGCTCCAAACTATGCAAGAACTATTTAGGAAAGAAGCAGTCAGCTGGTATTCTGTCTATAATGGAGTGGCCAACACAGTCACTGGATCTCAACCCTATTGAGCTGTTGTGGGAGCAGCTTGACCGTATGGTACGTAAGAAGTTCCCATCAAGCCAAGCCAATCCAATTTGTGGGAGGTGCTTCAGGAAGCACGGGGTGAAATCTCTTCAGATTACCTCAACAAATTTACAAATAGAATGCCAAAGGTCTGCAAGGCTGGAATTGCTGCATATAGAGGATTCTTTGACGAAAGCAAAGTTTGAAGAAGGACGCAATTATTATTTKAATTAAAAATCATTATTTATAACCATGTCAACGTCTTGACTATATTTCCTATTGATTTTGCAACTCATTTCATGTATATTTTCATGGAAAACAAGGACATTTCTAAGGGACCCCAAACTTTTTGAAGTGTACATCCCCTAAGTTCCCCACTAATAATGACCAACTTCTTGTAGCAGGCATTTTAGAAAATTTTTACGAATAATTTTTAACTGTCTATCTTGTTAGTTATCTAATAGATCCAAGTTGGCTAGATTTTAAATATAAATGTTAGCGGGCATTACAGATCTCATAAACAATCTCTCAAGCACGCGCCCACATGCTAGTGAATAGCCAGCTGATCTTTATATTTAAAGTCTAGCCAACTTGGATCTATTAGCTAGCTAACATGGTAGAACAGTGGAACTGCTATAAACACACTCTGTCCGTCTCCAACTGTTTGAACAGCATGCTATCCTGTCCACTTTGAAAGTGGCCTACCTGGATAAGAAGAATGAGTTGCCAATTCCTTATTTAAATGTGTCTTTTTCTGCTCATTTATAAAACACAGACTAGACAGTTGGCACAAGTCGGTGGCAAAAATGCTTCTATCGGACTGTACGTGGTACAGCAAAGCGAGACAGAAATTGAGCATACATTTTCAACAGAATTTTCATTCACACTCCCGCTTTAGCAGGGTCTGCTCTCCGTAAATTTTGGGAGTTGAGACAAAAATAGTAATAGTTAGATAGGTTAAGTTCTCCTCTATTACAGTAAATGTGTGTCTCAATGTGTTTCGGGATCCATATGATGGATTTATGTTGGACCAAACCTCAAATGCAAATAGTGAGTTGAAACTGCTTGTTGTCAYAGAGGAAGAATGGATGTTTCTACTTTTGTTGTTGTGAGCGGCAGGGGCTTGGTGTATGATTGGCAAGGTGCACAAAGCACAGAAAAAGAGCAAAAGAGACGAGACTAGAAAGACAACATGAACAAGCGGACAAAAAAGCTCATAAAAACGTTTCAAACATTCTTGCAATACAGGCACGATATAGGCTAAAACATCAATTAGATTTCATCAAATTAATTTGGTGTATCGCCCAGCTCTAGTGGCTATTGCAGTAGAGTAAAACTACAGTTCAGTTTGAGGTTTTACTTTTCTCCACTGGGTCTCATTGCTATTTTCGTGCAGTCCATCTCGTTGTTTATTTGAACTGCTACTGACCACCCTGCCTATCCCTTTTCTATAGGTTACCTGCTGTCCAAGGTGGAGGAYAAGGTGGGCTCCCCAGAGCGGCCCCTCTCGGACCTGGGCCTCATCAGTTACCGCAGCTACTGGAAGGAGGTGCTGCTACGCTACATGTACAACTTCCAGGGCAAGGAAATCTCCATCAAAGGTGATAGAGAGGACTTTGCATGGAACTGAATTTGTTCACACCAAAAAATGTGTGTGCTTAATGCCACACTTTACTGTGTTAAGAGGATTTGGAAAGAATGTACAATTAGTTTTGGGTCAAAATGAGGCTGTCAAATGAGGTGGCTTGTTCAGGTTACACACACACACACACACTCGCACACATACATCATCTCCAAAGTGTTCCTTTTCAATTGCTACTATGGTTATGCATATCCTTATATTTATTCTGTTACAAACATTATAGTTTGGGCCTGTCCAAATAGGGCAATTCTCCTCTCATAACTCATTTGTCTCTAGGCGCATCCAACTGCTCAGCATACACTAAGCACTTTAAACCTGGGACGACTACCCTTGATTTTGCACAGTTTTTAGCAAGTATTTGCTCCAACTTGTGTGTATGTAGCCTTATCTGTTTTATGTGGTTGTTGTCTGTAAATGTTGATGATTTTAATGTTGTTAATTATGTGGCTTCAGGTTAGCCTACATTTCATTTGAACACGTGAGCAGATTTTCTACCAAGCATTTAAATATGAAATGGTACACTCTTGGCAGGATTCTCTTTTTTGAATGAGTGTGTGAAGAGCTGCGTATTATGTTTGCGTGTTCAGAGATCAGCCAGGAGACAGCCGTGAACCCGGTGGACATTGTCAGCACCCTGCAGTCCCTGCAGATGCTCAAGTACTGGAAGGGAAAGCACCTGGTCTTGAAGAGACAGGTACTGTATGTGTCCCCTTCATGAAGAAGATGTGTGTGTGTGTGTGTGTGTGTGTGTGTGTGTGTGTGTGTGTGTGTGTGTGTGTGTGNGTGTGTGTGTGTGTGTGTGTGTGTGTGTGTCATGACAATATCAACATCGGTTAACCCTTTGTACTCTGATCCCACATATGGGATCAAAATGGGTGACTGATAAGTGTTTAAATTGGAACGCAGTGGCTGTACAGTAACATACTATAAATGACGTATTGGGTCTCCGCTTTACAACGACGTATAGCTTTCAACTGACAAATGTTTTAAATGGAACCACCACCCCCTACAAATGTGCTCGCTTCAGTTCCTCCAAAGGCACAGCCAGTAGATTAAAAAATTTACAAAAATGAACTATTTGAAGGCTCTACCCCTGAGTAATGAAAGTGTATTGAAATGACTGTGCACACTTTGAAGAGGTGTGGCCATTTGGAGACACCAGTTAGACCTGTCACTCAAACCCTTGTATTTTTTAAATTTTWAATTTTACCTTTATTTAACCAGGTAGGCTAGTTGAGAACAAGTTCTCATTTACAACTGCGACCTGGCGTATTGTATTTTTTGTCTTGTCATGTTGTATCTACCCCAAGTTTTGGCATGAATATTCTTGTTATATTATTGAACTATTTCCAGATTTCGTTATCGACAAATGGTTGCAAAAAGTACAGTAAAGGTAAAATGCACATAAATTCAACAGTTTGAATGTGGTTCTGTCTCAGGTGAACTGGCCTCACCTTTGTTCCCTTTCAATTGCTACCGTGGTTATACATATCCTTCTCATATTTTTTCTGTTTGGCATTTCAATTTGTGCAACATGACAATATCAAATTTGATTCAGTTTGTCAGTTAAAACCCTACGTTTCTCCTCTTAAATAAGTTGTCCTTAGGTGCATCAAACTAGACACAAGGAGAAGTCCTGTGGACATTTGAGCTATCCTTGGTTTTGCACTGTATTTATCATGTACAGTGCCTTCGGAAAGTATTCAGATCCCTTGACTTTTTCCACATTTTGTTACGTTACAGCCTTATTCTAAAATTGATTTAATAAAACAATTTTCTTAGCAATCTACAGAAAATACCCCAACAGGTTTTTAGAAATGTTTGCTAATTTGTTAAAAACTAAAAGAACAGACATCAAATCATATGTATTTATATAAACCTTCGTACATCAGCTGATATCTCAAAGTGCTGTACAGAAACCCAGCCTAAAACCCCAAACAGCAAGCAATGCAGGTGTAGAAGCACGGTGGCTAGGAAAAATTTWGGAAAAACTCCCTAGAAAGGCCAAAACCTAGGAAGAAACCTAGAGAGGAACCAGGCTATGAGGGGTGGCCAGTCCTCTTCTGGCTGTGCCAGGTGGAGATTATAACAGAACATGGTCAAGATGTTCAAATGTTCATAAATGACCAGCATGGTCAAATAATAATAATCACAGTAGTTGTCGAGGGTGCAGCAAGTCAGCACCTCAGGAGTAAATGTCAGTTGGCTTTTCATAGCCMATCATTAAGAGTATCTCTACCGCTTCTGCGGTCTCTAGAGAGTTGAAAACAGCAGGTCTGGGACAGGTAGCACGTCCGGTGAACAGGTCAMGGTTCCATAGCCGCAGGCAGAACAGTTGAAACTGGAGCAGCAGCACGGCCAGGTGGACTGGGGACAGCAAGGAGTCATCAAGCCAGGTAGTCCTGAGGCATGGTCCTAGGGCTCAGGTCCTCGTGATTTGGGAAGTTGTTTAGTCTTCTTTATTGTTGCGGAGAAAGGGTGGTCTCTTCTGTTCCCATGCGCCCAACTTTTWTTGACATAACCTATTTACTTAAGTATTATTTGCATACGTATTCAGACCGTTTGCTATGAGACTCAAAATTGAGCTCAGGTGCTTCCTGTTTCCATTGATCATCCCAGAAATGTTTCTTCAACTTGATTGGAGTCCACCTGTGGTAAATTCAATTGATTGGACATGATTTGGAAAGGCACATACCTGTCTATATAAGGTCCCACAGTTGACAGTGCATGTCAGAGCAAAAACCAAGCCATGAGGTTGAAGGAATTTTCTGTAGAGCTCCGAGACTGGATTGTGTCGAGGCACAGATCTGGGGAAGGGTACCAAAAAATGTCTGCAGAATTGAAGGTCCCCAAGAACACAGTGGCCTCGATCATTCTTAAATGGAACAAGTTTTGAACCACCAAGAATCTTCCTAGAGCAGGCTGCCCGGCCAAACTGAGCAATCGGGGTAGAAGGGCCTTGATCAGGGAGGTGACCAAGAACCCAATGGTCACTCTGTGGAGATGGGAGAACCTTACAGAAGGACAACCATCTCTGCAGCACTGCACCAATCAGGCCTTTATGGTAGAGTGGCCAGACAGAAGCCACTCTTCAGTAAAAAGCACATGACAGCCCGCTTGGAGTTTGCCAAAAGGCACCTAAAGGACTCGTAAACCATGAGAAACAAGATTCTCTGGTCTGATGAAAACAAGATTGAACTCTTTGGCCTGAATGCCAAGCGTCACATCTGGAGGAAACCTGGCACCATCCCTACGGTGAAGCATGGTGCTGGCAGGATCATGCTGTGGGGATGTTTTTCTAGTCAGGATCAAGGGAAGATGAACAAAGCAAAGTACAGAGAGATCCTTGATGAAAACCTGCTCCAGAGCGCTCAGGACCTCAGGCTCGGGCGAAGGTTCACCTTCCAACAGGACAACGACCCTAAGCACACAGCCAAGACAACGCGGGAGTGGCTGAATGTCCTTGAGTGGCCCAGCCAGAGCCTGGACATTAACCCAATCTAACATCTCTGAAGAGACCTGAYAATAGCTGTGCAGGAACGCTCCCCATCCAACCTGACAGAGCTTGAGAGGATCTGCAGAGAAGAATGGGAGAAACTCTCAAAATACATGTGTGCCAAGCGTGTAGTGTCATACCCAAGAAGACTCGAGGCTGTAATCGCTGCCAAAGGTGCTTCAACAAAGTAAGTAAAGGGTCTGAATACTTACATTATGTAAATGTGATATTTCATTGTTTAATTTTTTWAATAAATTAGCAAAACATTTATGAAAACAGTTTTTGCTTTGTTATTATGGGGTATTGTGTGTCGATTGATGAGGGAAGAAAACAATTTGTCAATTTTAGAAGAAGGCTGTAACCTAACAAAATGTGGAAAAAGTCAAGGGGTCTGAATACTTTCCGAAGGCACTGTATTTGCTGTAGCTTGTGCGTATATAACCCTATCTATCTGTTTTATGTGGTTGTCATCTATGTCATGTGGTCTGTGAWTGTGCTCTTGAATCTGATGCACATTCCTGTAAAAGGCCAATAAATTCTATGAACTGAACTCCCCCTTACAGGATCTGATCGACGAGTGGAAATCCAAGGAGACCAAAAGAGGCAGCAACAACAAAACCATTGACCCCAGTTCGTTAAAATGGACCCCGCCCAAAGGGACATAGGCTAAAGGCTCACAAGTGAGCCACCTAATAAACTCTTCTTTCTTCTACCACTCCTGCCAGGATAGGAGTCCTATCAACTATCAATACCACAGTGTTCTTTCTTCTATCCCTCCATCCACCCTGTATAGCTGCCCTTTACTAGGTTTTTCTTGTCTGGAGGAACTCTCGTCCCCTGTTTTACATTTCGACTCGTATTTATATTGTAGAAATTTGTCGCCATGTCACCATTCAATCAATTCTTGGCTTAAATATTGTTAAACAATGAAAGTCTGATATTTTTAGTTGATGACTTTTGTTTTAAACGATCCACCTAGATCAAGATAAGCTACGAATGTTTTTACACCTCGCCGAAGCCTTGTACCGAAAGCTCAGACTAGTGGATCACATAATGAATGTTTTGCTTCTGTCCTCCAAAAAAAAAATACATACTTCTGACCTGCTGCAGCATTCCTGGCCTTTTCTTTTATTTCATTCAACACAGTGGCAGTTGTTTGCAGAGACAAGTGCTTTTTTTTGGGATAGAATATACAATAATCATCGGCATGAACTTGGATACCTTAAAGACATAGCATTTTTTCTTAAAAGTATGAGATACTGTTGTTTCTTTTTTTTATGCGTTGATATCAACATTGTATAGACCATGTAAACATTCAAATCTGAATCTTTTTTATTATCTGTAGGAATACAGGTGTTGGTCCCATGCCTCTTGTGAATCTGCCAAATGAAGAAATACAAATAGTACAGAATTCCAGTTAAAATGTTTGGTTTGCATTTAGTCATCATAAATACAGGTTTTACATGTATATTTAACAGTTTAAAATGTTTTACTGTGCAAACTACATTACAAAGTGCTCTCAGGTTTTAACCATAACATCGATGTATAAGTAATACCTGGTTGTGTGTGTGGTCCTTCGGCGATATCGATCGCAGTGCTGGTAGCATCTGGAATGATTCTTGTGAACGATTCTGCAGCAACAAAAAAGCATTTGTTCACAGCGCACGACTGGAATTGCCGGTACCTGTTTTATTGTTTAAACCTTTGGTGTTACTTCTCTGTGCTGTGTTTTTGTCATTCTTTTTTTGTATTTTTAATAAAATTACCTTGAGATTTTATATGGAGTTGAATTATTCTTACCCCCACTTGATGCTCTTCTTCCCATAAGTCCAACAAACATCTCCCCTTTATTTCCTGTTGAAGACAAAATCAGGAAAGATTCATTTAAAAAGGAGATGCATTGTTACATTTAAAACGGGTTTTAAATGCATGTAATGCAGAAAYATTGCTCATACTGTTGGGTTTGCTGATAGGATTTAGACACTGAATAATCTAAAATATAGTGTGTGAACGGTGGACCAGAGAGTTCTGTTTAGGCTACCACTATATTCCAAAAAAYGTGTTTGTCATTACTCCAGTGTTCTATACTTACGTCTTCTATTCACTCGAATAGGCTGCTGCTGAACATCTGTAGTAAAAGGTAACTGTTAAGCACTCAAATGTATTTGAGTTTAAAAAGACAAGCCGATTTGCTTATTAATTAGATATAATACATACTGAACATAAATACAGTACACACCATACAATTTGTATTCTAGTCTACCTTAATCCTGTAATAAGATCCCTTTTACAGATTTGCACAGGAAGAATGTTAGTGTTACCTGAGCGTTTGCCCATGAGCCCGTAGAACTGATGGGCTTTAGATCTCTTAATCAGACTAGCCACTTGGCTGGCCAACCTCTTCTCCAGTGGCTCATCCTGGTGAAAAGATTAAAGACAAGATTATTATTATTTTGTTGTTGTTGTTGATTAATTTGCATGATTTCTCCACAATTGTGACAATTATTGCTATGTAACAACGTTTTTGGTTCAAATCATTACTAGAGCAACTATATGAATCTCACTTACCTGCCAGTCTTTGGATACCCAGTGTTCCTTGTCAACACTAAAAGACAATCCCTGACACGTATACACCAGGGAATACAGGGTAACTATTACCAGCTGGAATTTCCAAATATCCATTGAGTGTAATGATACCAGACAAAGCTATATTCAAATAAGCCTATTTTGTACTTCAGAAATATATATTTTAATTAAATAATAATCGTTTGCTGTTGAGTGAGCTCAGAAAATATCTATTTGTTCAGCTGGATAGAGGGCTGTGTCTATTCCTTCTCTGACTGATCCTCCGCTGACTGAATATAATGTGCATTTTATACTACAGTACCCCATACAGCCTCATGTCCCCTCCCCTCAATGCCATCAAATCCTCAAGCTCATACGATTATTACGCAGTATCTAAGAAATATGGCAAATTTTTTACGTCATGAAAAGAGTTGCATGAAATAGATTTTTGCAAACCTATATGTACATAATTGAGTGTAAAAAAAAATGGTGAGGTAAATTCAACAAGCTGTACTCCAGTTTGATCGCTTGGGCTGATGATATGCATAATGCTCAATATCTAATTTACAGAAAATGTAATTGTACTACTTATCCATGGTTTGCTTTAAAAGTTTTACCTGGTGCTCAACTCGTTTTCCTTGGGTTTGATTGTATTGGGAACTGAGTTTAAATGTGTAATTGATTTGCCTCATATTTCCTTTAATGCACTGTCTTTAAAGCGCTCTTATCTGATCTGTATGTATGCGATTCACAGTTAAATATTTGCATTTTTAAATTGGATTCTGTTATTTCCATGTTTGTCAAAACCGGATCTCAATATTTGCCAGAAAATAGTCAGCAGCCTCATTTGTGACCTTTTGATCTTTCTCTTTGATGCGAGGGGGCATGAAAGCAGGCGCCTGACGTATTTGAACAATGACTTGTAAATAATGCCTTCTATTCCGCAGTCAGGGGTCACCTGTTCACCAATTGACTTAGTGAATCATGCCTGTCTGTCCAGGAGGACAGCCCAATATAGACCTCATAAGGTCAAATAACAAACATAAAAAACAAACTAAGTGGATTGCTACATGGCTTGTTCATTTTTGTGTCTGTCTTGAGAAAGCAGTGTGGCACCGTGGTATACTATCCTGAGTGATAGGGGTGGATACAGCTCTGTGAAATTACCTCATGTTGGCCGAAGTCAGATGAACAAAGCACCAGAAAATCTGACACTCTCATATGGGTTCTTCAATAATAAGCCACATTTTAGTGACCTAGAGTACTTCAGGCTTTTCTTGAGAGATATGGCTAGGGCAAGCAGATGGTATTTCCTAACAGCACTGAGGGTAGTGTGATACCCAGCTGAGAGAGATGCTTTCGAACCACAATGTCATGCTGTGCTGCAACAGCTGATTTTGTTTTTTATATATATATATACACTACATGACCAGAGGTATGTGGACACCTGCTCGTCGAACATCTCATTCTAAAATCATGGGCATTAATATAAAGTTGGTCCCACCTTTGCTGCTATAACTGCCTCCACCCTTCTAGGAAGGCTTTCCACTATATCTTGTTACATTGCTGCGAGGCCTGGCTAACAGTCGGCGTTGCAATTCATCCCAAAGGTGTTCAGTGGAGTTGAGGTCAGGGCTCTGTGCAGGCCAGTCAAGTTCTTCCACACTGATTTCGGCAAACCATTTCTGTATGGACCTCGCGTTGTGCACTCGGGCATTTGTCATGCTGAAACAGGAAAGGGACTTCTCTAAACTGTTGCCACAAAATTGAAAGCACAAAATCGTCTAGAATGTCATTGCTATAGAGTTAAGATTTCCCTTCACTGGAACTAAGGGGCCTAGCCCGAACCAAGAAAAACTGCCCCAGACCATTATTTATCCTACACCAAACTTGCATGCATTGGGGCAGCATTGGGGCAGGTAGTGCTCTCCTGGCATCCGTCAAACTCAGATTCGTCTGTCGGACTGTCAGATGGTGAAGCGTGATTCATCACTCCGGAGAACGCGTTTCCACAGCTCCAGAGACCAATGGCGGCAAGCTTTACACCACTCTAGCCAACGCTTGGCATTGCACATAGTGCGGCTTCTTGACCATGGAAATCCATTTCATTAAACTTCCAATGAACAGTTATTGTGCTGACGTTGCTTCCAGAGGCAGTTTGGAACTCGGTAATGAGTGTTGCAATCAAGGACAGACTATTTTTACACGCCATGCGCTTCAGAACTCGGCGGTCCCATTCTGTGAGATTGTGTGGCCTACCACTTTGCAGCTGAGCCGTTGTTGCTCCTAGACGTTTCCACTTCACAATAACAGCACTTACAGTAGACCGGGGCAGCTCTAGCAGGGCAGAAATTTAACAAACTGACCTGTTGGAAAGGTAGCATCCTGTGACAGTGGCACGTTAAAAGTCCTTGAGCTCTTCAMTAAGGCCATTCTACTGCCAATGTTTGTATGGAGAACCCATGGCTGTTTGCTCAATTTATACACCTGTCAGCAACGGTTGTGGCTGAAATAGACGAATCCACTAATTTGAAGGGGTGTCCACATACTTTGTATACATATTCTACACTTGTAATCAGAAGTTTACACACACTTAGGTTGGAGTCATTAAAACTCGTTTTTCACTCCACAAATTTCTTGTTAACAAACTATAGTTTTGGCAAGTCGGTTAGGACATCTACTTTGTGCATGACACAAGTAATTTTTCCAACAATTGTTCACAGACAGATTATTTCACTTATAATTCACTGTATCACAATTCCAGTGGGTCAGAAGTTTACATACACTAAGTTGACTGTGCCTTTAAACAGCTTGGAAAATTCCAGAAAATGGTGTCATGGCTTTAGAAGCTTCTGATAGGCTAATTGACATCGTTTGAGTCAATTGGAAGTGTACCTGTGGATGTATTTCAAGGCCTACCTTCAAACTCAGTGCCTCTTTGCTTGACATCATGGGTAAATCAGCCAAAACCTCAGAAAAAAATTGTAGACCTCCACAAGTCTGGTTCATCCTTGGGAGTAATTTCCAAACGCCTGAAGGTACCACGTTCATCTGTACAAACAATAGTATGCAAGTATAAACACCATGGGACCACGCAGCCGTTATACCGCTCAGGAAGGAGACGTGTTCTGTCTCCTAGAGATGAACGTACTTTGGTGTGAAAAGTGCAAATCAATCCCAGAACAACAGCAAAGGACCTTGTGAAGATGCTGGAGGAAACGGGTACAAAAGTATATATGTCCACAGTAAAACGAGTCCTATATCGACATAACCTGAAAAGCCACTCAGCAAGGAAGAAGCCACTGCTCCAAAACCGCCATAAAAACGGCAGACTACGGTTTGCAACTGCACATGTGGACAAAGATCGTACTTTTTGTAGAAATGTCCTCTGGTCTGATGAAACTGTTTGGCCATAATGACCATCATTATGTTTGGAGGAAAAAGGGGGAGGCTTGCAAGTCGAAGAACACCATCCCAACCGTGAAGCACAGGGGTGGCAGCATCATCTTGTGGGGGTGCTTTGCTGCAGGAGGGACTGGTGCACTTCACAAAATAGATAGCATCATGAGGGAGGAAAATGATGTGGATATATTGAAGCAACATTTCAAGACATCAGTCAGGAAGTTAAAGCTTGGTTGCTATTGGGTCTTCCAAATGGACAATGACCCCAAGCATACTTCCAAAGTTGTGTCAAAATGGCTTAAGGACAACAAAGTCAAGGTATTGGAGTGGTCATCACAAATCCCTAACCTCAATCCTATAGAAAATGTGTGGGCAGAACTGAAAAAGCGTGTGCAAGCAAGGAGGTCTACAAACCTGACTCAGTTACACCAGCTCTCTCAGGAGGAAGGGGCCAAAATTCACCCAACTTATTGTGGGAAGCTTGTGGAAGGCTACCCGAAACGTTTGACCCAAGTTAAACAATTTAAAGGCAATGCTACCAAATACTAATTGAGTGTATGTAAACTTCTGACCCACTGAGAATGTGATAAATGAAATTAAAGCTGAAATAAATCATTCTCTCTACTATTATTCTGACATTTCACATTCTTAAAATAAAGTGGTGATCCTAACTGACCTAAGACAGGGAATTTTTACTGGGATTAAATGTCAGGAATTGTGAAAAACAGTAACAGTATATGTATGTGTTTATTTTTTATATATAAGTGACACAAAGTGACTAAATGTTTTGCAAACGCCATCCATTTATCTCTAGAGGGTAATTACGGTGTAATGTAGCCTTTTATATGATATTTGGTTAGTCCATATAAAATGCTTGCTTTTTTACTTCAATCATATAACCTTTTATTATGAGCAGTATATTTCTTCCAGCATAATCTGGACATAAAAAGTATTCGAGGAGCAATTACTTGTCAATTGGGTGTTCTAAGGACATCCTCTTGAAATCTGGGTGACACACACATCAAATGCTTTGAACTCTGCACAGGTGCTCCACAAAGCAAGAAAAACATACGGCAATTTGAGCTGAAAGGCAATTACACCAGAACAGCCCTTGTGTCGTGTGCCCACAGACTAAAAGACGGCTAACGTTGAGTGGTGAATCAAAAGGAATCAGAGGTCCTTCATTTGCATGTGAAATGGCTTCCTACAATGGGCTCCTATAATGACTACGCCAATATTTTTCCATGTTACACAGCATAAACCAGTGGCAGTTGAACAACCCAAGCCTTCCACTGGGCTTGATTTGGACTTGACATGGATCACTGCATCACTTCTGTCCATGCTTTTGAAGAAATTGTATCATTACAATTTCTGAAAGTCAATAAAATATCAACATGGTAATTGGCCATTTGCTGCGTTGTCTCAATGTCATAGTATTTGCATGTCATCTCATCAAGCAGTAGGGGTGACATTTTCCAACAGGTGCACCACTGTGCAGTACTCTATGAGCGTGGCCACAGCATGTCCAAAGTCCAGTCATGTCCCTACAAGAATCATGTTCAAAATGTCCTGAATACAGAACTGTCCAACAGAAATTCAATGGGAGGCTTCCATTCTCACTCTATTCATAGCTGCAGAACATGTCAATGAATACGGATGGATTCAGGGCTATTGAGGATTGCTCCATAGAGAAATTACCTGATTTCAAGTATAATGTATTTCCTTTGAACCTCTTGAACCCAGTTACATAGCTGCAATAATGTTATTTTTGCCTTAGATTACTTTCTTGGTAGTCTGCAACTTGCCCAAGACTAGAAAAAAGCTTTATATTCTTGAAATGTGGGAGCATTCTACAGTACCTGCTTTGATATGCAGGTAGCCTAGTGGTTAGAGCGTTGGGCCAGTAACTGAATGGTTGTGAAATCGAATCCCCGAGCTGACAAAGTACAAATCTGTCGTTCTGCCTCTGAACAAGGCAGTTAACCCACTGTTCCTAGGCCGTCATTGAAAATAAGAATTTGTTCTTAACTGACTTGTCTAGTTAAATAAAGGTAAAAAAAAAAATGAAGTATCTCCACTGACCAAGTACAAGAGGAACAGTCTGTGCTCTCATGGAATTAGTTATCTTTCCAATAAGATTGGTTTTGTACCTGATTGGCTGCGTCATTCACGAGACATGCAACATTTATTTGTATCCGGTAATGGCCTCCGGAGTCCTCTGGAGGTAGGCTAAATATCAAATTTGAGCCCTCTTTGCAATAATGTGACTTGTGCGTTCCTGACTTCAATTTAACTCTTTGTTTCATTTGAATGATATGGGGGTTGTACACTCAATGATTACTTTGAGGATTTAATTTGAACCAATCAATGGAATAGTCCCAGAAGGGCAAACTCTGCCCACCCGGCTGACCAAGGTCTGATCGACTAAACCTGTACTTACATCTAGATGCCACTAGAAGGCGGACTATACATTCACTAAAGCAGAGGCCTCAACCAACCTGTGATATACGACACCCAATGTCTAAATTGTCATCTGTAATCTGGTATTGACAGATGCTGTGTGTTATCAGATGGCCACAGATAGTATTGCGAGTTTAGTCAGGAGGCCTCCTGTCGTCACCTTCCATTTGTCTGATACAGTTGCTTTCCCCTAAGGCACACTGCATGTATTCCTCTTTGATCATCTACACATAATCTGGAAATAATTTTAACAGGGACAAATTAGTCCATTCATGGAACTAAGTGGGGACGGCTCAGTGGAATACGAGGTGACCAGAGGAGATTTGAGCGGTCTCTTTGAGGAATGTGTCTGTATAGTATTTGAACACGGTGTGATATACAGTAGCTAGGCTATGTAATGCCTGACCGTCATAACTGCTTTTGTGTAGTTCAAGAGTAGGCTTCAACTTTTTTTTCTGTTTAATGTTAGGTTGTTAACAGGCACAAATCTAAACATTATTCAACGGGGAAACACTCTGGTGTGTTTCGTTTTAAAATGCCACACTGGCTGTTGCGCAGCCTTCCGTTCAGTAGGCCTGATATTATTCAAGAGGTCTTGGATGAGGTTCCTGTCCTAGTAGCGCTAAATTAGTAGTGAGCTGTAGACAGAAGCTCTGAGGCATTTCCAGTCTGACTCAAAACTAAGAGGATCCTATACCAATACATAGTTGTATACCAGACTGCATTGGTACTGTATATTGGCTCTAAGCAAAGATCTATGATTAGTTTATTCCCCCTAAATCCTAACCTTAACAGTTCGAGCTGAGAATGCCAAACTGATCTTGGATCACAAAAGCACCCGTTGAATCTGCGCTATAGACGTACACTCCGTATACAAAACATTAAGAACACCTGCTCTTTCCATAGACTGACCAAGTGAATCCAGGTGAAAGCTGTGATCCTTTACTGATGCCACTTGTTCAACTCAACATTTGTTATTCATGTTTGGTACACTCTGTATATTGCCCCATAACACCTTTATTGCACAACATTTTGACCCGAGGCCTATCTTAGTCATCATGACAAACGTTTGATCTGATTGATACAACAAAGGAAAGAATATAACGTCTCACTGCCTTTCACCTTTTGATTCTTTATGCAGAGAGGTTTTCACTATTATGTTTGGTATACTCAATGTATATGTATGTGAATGGTGTATATAGACAGTATGGACAGTATATGAATAGAAAAGGTGTGTACAGTAGTAGTTATATAAGATGAGCCTTGACTAGAATACAGTATATACATATAAAGTCTGTAAAACAGTATAGAAACATTATTATAGTGTGCAGAAGTCTCTACGGTGCAGGGTAGAGTACCTGGTGGTAGCCGGTTAGTAACAGTCTCTAAGGTGTAGGGATAAGAGTAACCTGGTGGTAGCCGGTTAGTAACAGTCTCTAAGGTGCAGGGTAGTAGTACCTGGTGGTAGCCGGTTAGTAACAGTCTCTAAGGTGCAGGGTAGAGTACCTGGTGGTAGCCGGTTAGTAACATTCTCTAAGGTACAGCATTAGTAACGGTGGTAGCCGGTAAGTAATAGTCTCTATGGTGCAGGGTAGAGTACCTGGTGTAGCCGGTTAGTAACATTCTCGAAGGTACAGCATAGAGTACCTGGTGGTAGCCGGTAAGTAATAGTCTCTATGGTGCAGGGTAGAGTACCTGGTGGTAGCCGGTTAGTAACAGTCTCTAAGGTGCAGGGTAGAACCTGTGGGTAGCCGGTTAGTAACAGTCTCTACGGTGCAGGGTAGAGTACCTGGTGGAGCCGGTTAGTAACAGTCTCTATGGTGCAGGTAGAGTACCTGGTGGTAGCCGGTTAGTAACAGTCTCTACGGTGCAGGGTAGAGTACCTGGTGGTAGCCGGTTAGTAACAGCTTCCGTGGAACCGGACCGTGGATCGTCGCCGGAGACTCTGGACTGTGAATCGTTTCCGGAGGAACCGGACCGTGGATCGTCGCTGGAGGCTCTGGACTGCCGACCGCCGCTGGAGGCTCCGGACTGCGGACCGCCGCTGGAGACTCCGGACTGCGGACCGTCGCTGGAGACTCCGGACTGGGGACCGTCATCACTGGAGGCTTCGTGCCATGATGATCACGACAGGCTCCGGGCCATGGATCATCACTAGAGGCTCCGTGCCATGGATCATCACTGGAGGCTCCGGGCCATGGATCATCACTGGAGGCCTGTGCCATGGATCATAACATCAGGCTCCGGGCCATGGATCATCACTGTAGGCTTCTTGCCATGGATCATCACTGGAGGCTTCGGACCATGGATCATCACTGGAGGCTTCGGACCATGGATCATACTGGAGGTTTCGTACGTGGACCGGAACACGTCTGCACCGGACTGAGGAGACGACTGGCAGCCTGGTGCGTGGGCTGCCACAGGCTTACCAGCGCTGGGAGACACACTGGAGGCCTGGTACGTGGAGCCGGAACAGGTCTCACCGGACTGGGGAGATGCACTGGAAGCCTGGTGCGTGGAGCAGGCACCAGATACACTGGGCCGTGGAGGCGCACTGGAGGTCTCGAGCGTAGACCTGGCAAAACCCATCCTGGCTGGATGCGGGGCGCTGGCACAGGACGCACTGGGCTGTGAAGGCGCACCGGAGACACAGTGCGCAGAGCCGGCGCAGGATATCCTGGGCCGAAGAGATGCACCGGAGACCAGGAGCGCTGAGCCGGCACACTCCGTCCTGGCTGAATGCCCACTCTAGCACGGCAAATGCGGGGAGCTAGCACAGAGCGCACCGGTCAGGCACTGTGTTATGCGGTGATGCGCACTACAGTGCGCATCACCGCTTAACACAGTGCCTGACCGGTCACTCGCTCCCCATGGTAAGCACGGGGAGTTGTTTCAGGTCTAAACCCTGACTCCGTCAATCTGCCTGTGTGCCCCCCCCCTGGAGTCACGTTGCCGTGACTCCGGGTCTCGTCGCCGTTCCTCCCTCGCTGCTTCCACCTGTTCCCATGGGAGGCAATCCCTTCCGGCCAGGATCTCCTCCCACATCCAGGATCCTTTGCCAACCAGGATGTCGTCCCATGTCCAGTCCTCCTGGCCACGCTGCTTGGTCCGTTTTTGGTGGGATCTTCTGTAACGGCTCTCGTTGGTGGTATGAAGAGTGGACCAAGGCGCAGCGTGGTAAGTGTTCATGATTCCTTTATTTCAAAAAAACACTCAAACAAAATAACAAATGTGAAAACGAAAGCGCACAGTTCTGTCAGGCAGAAACACTAAACAGAAAACAAGATCCCAAAAACTAATGGTGGGAAAAGGGCTGCCTAAGTATGATCCCCAATCAGAGACAACGATAGACAGCTGCCTCTGATTGGGAACCATACTTGGCCAAAAACAAAGAAACGGAAAACATAGAATGCCCACCCAAATCACACCCTGACCTAACCAAATAGATCAATAAAAAGGCTCTCTAAGGTCAGGGCGTGACACCCTCTGAGTGGCACACATACACAATCCATGTCTCAAGTGTCTCAAGGCTTAAAAATCCTTCTTTAACCTGTCTCCTCCCCTTCATCGACACTGATTGAAGTAGATTTAACAAGTGACATCAATAAGGGATCATAGCTTTGCCTGGATTCACCTGGTCAGTCTATGTCATGGAAAGAGCAGGTGTTCTTAATGTTTCGTATACTGAGTGTATAGTTATTTACAGTATATTCCTGACTCTGACATTGCACTCTCTGATATTGCTCGTTCTGATATGTCTTAAATTCTTGTTCCTTTTTTTTGCTGCACATGCGATAACACCTGCAAAACTGTGTAAGTGACCAATAAACTTTGATTTGATTCCGGTAATAGAATGTGTGAAATGGAATGAATGATAACACCAACGTAAATCAATTATTCCTTGGAGATGGAATGTTCAAAAAATAAAATACAAATGTTATCAAAATCCTTTCATGGATTTTAGCAGTAAAATCTTGGTTGCCTTTTCTACATCTGCACAGGTAAATATGTTCTATTTTATTATAGTTTTAATCGTTTATGTCCTTGGTAGAAAGTCTAATGTTGTTCTCTTCTCAAGATGTTCAGTCTAAGTGCGGAATGCCTTCAAACCCACTGGGGACAAACTGTTTAAATCAAGGTTGTTTCAATATAATTTGTCAACGTATTGTGCCGTGGAATCTATGTGGAAAATACATTGGATTTGAAAAAAATCATCAACGCTGTTGCTTTGAGGGTAAAATTTCAAGCCCGTGATTATGTCATCATGTTAACCAATTGTCAACATAGACAAACCTTGTATAGAATATGTTGAATGTGTAACTTTTGAACAACATCAGATCTTCAAAGTAATATCCAATATAAGAAAGAAACTGTAAACTGGGCAGCACCTCTTACTGGAAAGTTGATATACCTACAGCTATCGCTTCAGTCTCCCATCCAGGGTTTTAACCAAGCTTAGATTTGACATTTGTTACTGACTATAACCAATGTGCTATCGTGTGAATGATTGTTGAGAAATGTCCACTTAAAAGATTCAGTGTTGCTATTGAAGTCATTCCAAAGAATAGGTTCAACAGAGCACATGAAATGGAACCGTACACTTATCGTTCATACACTACGTCATCAATGATCCTCTTTAGGCCTGTGTAGCACTCATCAACAGCCATCGATTCAATTCAACCCAGGATTCAACAAGAAATAGACAGTACATATAGGGGTTCAAGCTTCGGTTGATTTAAAACACAATCTGCAAGTCAATAAGAAATGTGTTGGAGTCTCCTCTGTGAATCTCATCTCATCCGAAAATTTTATTTAAAGACTAGGATGTATTTAAAGTGAAATTAAAGTTACATTTGATTTAGTCCTATTCTTTAACTTAGATTTTTGGTTGAAATGGAAATGTGAACCCAACATATAAGTTATTCATTTGTAGACAAACTGGAATTAAAGCCTGACTCGGTGGCACAGATAGAGCTACAGTATCAATATAATTTTTTGATAATACGGTTAATAGCCTATTAACTTGTCGACAAGTTAACAAATTATATGTTGGATTCACGTCTCCATCTCAACCCAAAATAAAAGGTAAAGAAATAAAAGAATAGGATTAAGCCAGTGGCTCAGATCTACATCTACTTTAAGTGTTGATATCTGGTTGTGTTGTCAACCGAACACAGTTCAATGTTACTTTTGTCAGACAGTAAATAGCCTAATGTTAAAGCTACCTTACAAACTAATGTATCAGCATTTATTCGACCTTAAAACGAGTAACAATAAATGTCTTCTTATGTAATCAGAGAAAGCCTGCATGTTCAGGGTCGCAGGTCGGTGGAAATCATCACCATTGCTATAATAATCGGCATGGAATCTCAAACCACATTGATCACTTGCACCACGTACTTAAAGATATCTTGCAGTGTTTTTATTTGTTTCTTTTTAAATGCAGTATTGATGTTTTGTATTATTTAATCGTCACAAATGTAAGTGACAGACAATTTATGTACCAACAACACTAGTTTGAATGTGTTTAGATTGAGTTTGTTGGCCAGTCTTTCCATGAATGAATAAATGAAGGTTAAATAAAAATAAAAATAAATGAACTGCATTTATTCAGTTCTCCAGGAGGGGGCAGTCTTGGCTAAATTTTAAACCTATAAAATACCATGACCTGACATTTGAATTCATATTTCTAAAACAAGTCTGTTTGACTGGACTATAGTTGTTTGAATAGGTCTTAGTCTATGTGGCTTTCTTTCATTCATTGTCATACATTGTAAAGAATTGAACACAACATTATTCAAAAGCAGGCTACAAAACAATCACATCTTCTGTATGTGATTAAACTGAATAGGAGGGATGAGTAAGAATGAGGCATGTATTTAAATATAACTCCTTTGTTTGTTTGCGGTTGTGACCCTTTTTGGTGATCTCCAACTCCGAGACATCATAATGTCAGCATATTTCCAGCTCCACTTATTTCGGAGCTTTACAAAACAGACATTGCACACTTTATGAAACAGCCAGGTCTCAACTTCAAACAAATATGTATACTATAATGATTTAACTTTGTGAAGACAAATAACCTGTTATCTTGCTTTTCCGATCATGTAATGACTGTTGGATCATCATGACACAAATCAATCTCTAGTTTAAACCGCCACATAGATTTGATGTCTATCCTAGACCTCCGGATACAATTACTGTTCCATCAATTAAAGTTGTGCATTACCTCCGATGTTATCACCACACGTTCATCGCTTTCTTGTTATATAACAATCCGACACAGACAGACATTTTCAAGAGAAAGTAACATCCTTCACAATGGTAGGCGTTGGACTAAGTCTGCTTTCTGACTATAAATTATCATCCGTTTTCACTGTTGGAGTTGGCCTTAATGCCTCACTCGGCTCTCTTGTTCCTCAAGTTGTTTTTCTCGTTTAGTGCCCTGTGGTACTTTTGTGTGGTTTCTCTAGAGAGCCATAAATTTGGCCTTTGAGGCTCTCTGTGTCAGGGTGAAGCCCCACTGTCTGACACTGCAGGCTGGGCCAAGCTGGGGCTTTGTGTGGGCTCCCGCTCCCATGTGGCGTTGGGGATATGAACCACTCTGGGAATCTGTGGCTCTAGGTACAGAACTAGGATCAGTTTACCCATCCCAAAGCCACTAGGAAAGTGTCAAACTGGCCTGAGATCAGTGTCTGTAGGGGCAACTTACAGAAATGAATACAGAGCCGTTGGCAGAACAATCTGGAATGGCTGTTGTATTTGCCAGAGAGAGTCTCATTTCCATAAGCTCACCATACTTCAACATGTTAAATGCTTTTGTAGGCCTTACTATGCTCCCTTGACATTCTCTTGAGGAGATACGGGTGTTTTGTTATGCTTGACGGTCCTATTTGACACAACAACACAATGATCAGCTTCCAAACCAAACAATCTGAAAAGAGCGGCCGTCATGGTGAAGGTAACCCCTGGCAACCACTCTCAGACAGGAGCTGGTCTTGTGGACGCCGTATCTTATATGCTGTTTGGTAGTGATGTCAGGTGCATGCTGGAACGATACACTGGAACGATACAAACGCAACAAACACAAACACAGCAGTATCCTCAGTAACTGATTTTGAGCTCTCTGTCGGAGCCAGTGAAGTATCCACTCTTAGAAAAAAGGGTTCCAAACGGGTTCCTCGGCTTTCCCCATAGGAGAACCCTTTTTGGTTCCAGGTAGAATTATTTTGGGTTCTGCGTAGAACCCTCTGTGGAAAGGGTTCTACATGGAACTCAACATGGTTCTGCCTGGAACCAAAAGTGTTCTACCTGTAACCAAAAAGGGTTCTTCAAAGGGCTCTCCCATGGGGACAGCCAAAGAAACCTTTTAGGTTCTAGATAGCATCTTTCTTCTAAGAGTGTAGACCTATAGGCTTTGAAGTTGTCCAAATATTTGGAGACGCTTTAGGCCTACTTGTAGCTCTCGCTGTATGCCTAAAGGCCTACATAACACTATGATGTGTGTGAGAGTTTTCAAGAGGCATTGGGACAACCCACAAACAGTTGCTTGGAAATGGCTTGTATTTATTTGAGCTCACGTCAATGTGAAGTGTTTCAGGGTGTGAAACAGTTCTACTCACAAGCTTGAAAGTAGATTCAAAATAGTTCAAACAGGTCGATATAATAATAGCAGCTGTAACCTAGTTATCTCATCTCATCTCCTCTAATCTCGTCTCATCTCTTTGCTTGAGTCGTCTGTGTACATATATTTTSGCCTGATTAAGTGGTATGTCTCTTGGTTTAATAGCTTGGTAAGACCACTTGGTCTCCGGGGCCCATAATTGGACCTCTCAGAGATGTGCTTATTGCCAGATCTTGTGGCTTCGTCCTCTCACAGGCAGCCAATGGGCTCAGCGTCATTTGGTCAAAATGGGCTTACTTTGTCTCTGAGCCAATCACATTCATTCTTTCAGAAACCCTCGGGAGTTCAAAAGCCAAGTGCATAATTACGCCTTAAACCAATCTGCAAATGTAGTGGTCTTTGAGCAGCAAACAGTTGGCCCAGATTCATCCACTCACCAGGAATGGCCATCTAGGCTTTTAGAGTCACAACAAGCTCTGTGRCTTGGAGAAAATTGCTGTCGAATTGGAGCAGATATGGAACGTGAAAGAGATTAATGTCACATGCATTTTACATTAGGGGATCAGRGTGATCCATTTCCTCGACCTCAATGGGTATCATCCTTGTGTCTTTGTGGTTGTGATGGGGTCTAGAGCCACACAGACAGTGTCCCAGAGCCTCTTCATTTTACCATTGTGGGTGTGTGCATGCACGTGCGTGTGCTTGTGTGTGTGTGTGTTTTTTAAAAACCTTTCTTCATGGCCTGACTTCAGTTATCCTCTGCGTGTCTGTTTGAGAGAGAAACAGGAGACATGGAGTGTAGTTGGGGCGGTGTCGCTTAAAACAGACAGGTCTCATCMCTCTCCTCTCTGTGTTCACCTTAATAACAGCTCCTATCCACACACACTTTGATGCCCTTGGCTTTACGAACCTCGCTTTAAAACACACCATCTCTCTCTCTCTCTCTCTTTCCCTCCCATCCTCCTCTTCTCCCTGCTTTATTTGCAGGCAGCTTTAGCGCCAGACACCCTGAGGCAGCAGTAGCGCCAGTGAGTCTTCCCACCTCTGTTTTTGTGGTGGGAGATGACATGTCGAAGCTTTGAAGGGTAGGAAGAGGGAGGGAGAGAGGAGGAACACATCACTCTTTAGCAGAGGGACTGAAATGTCATGTGGCCTGCAGTCCGCCCAGATTCCCTGGCTGTCTATGTGGGCAGGGAGGAATGGCGACAGGAAGCAACCCCCCCCCCCCTCCCTTTTTCTCATTCCCTCACTCCTTCTCCGGTCTCTCCCCTGCTCTCTGTGTTTCCTCTCTCTCTCTCCATTTCAGTTTTGGGCAACATTATAGCTGTGTGTGAATCTGATTTTAGACGAACGGTTGTAAAGTAGTTTTCTTTCAGTTTTSTCATAGGCGTGACGACTTGTCACTCATATCTCAATGGTGTGTGAAAGTGTAGGTGTGAATGGGCAGAACAGACAAAACATGTTGAATGCAGATCCTTAGGTATTACACACACCTGAAGAGGGTTGAAGAAATCAATATTAAAAAGTGTAGCAAGTTTGTATTTGTTGTCACACACACTGAGTGTACAACACATTCATTGAGATGTGACATAGACTGACCAGGTGAATCCAGGTGAACGCTATGATCACTTATTGATGTTACTTGTTAGATCCACTTCAATCAGTGTAGGTGAAGGGGAGGAGATCGGTTAAAGAATCATTTTTAAGCCTTGAATCAATTGAGACGTTGATTGTGTATGTGTGCCATTCAGAGGGTGAATGGGCAAGACAAAATATTTAAGTTCCTTTGAACAGGGTATGGTAGTAGGTGCCAGGCGCACCGGATTGTGTCAGGAACTGCAATGCTTTTTCATGCTCAACAGTTTCCCGTGTGTATCAAGAATGGTCCACCACCCAATGGACATCCAGACACAACTGTTGGAAGCATTGGAGTCAAAATGGGCCAGCATCCGGTGGAACGCTTTCCACACCTTGTAGAGTCCATGACCTGACAAATTGAGTCTGTTCTGAGGTCAAAAAGGGGTGGAGGGTTGGGGGGCGTGTTCCTAATGTTTTGTACACTCAGTGTATGGAGGTGGGCACACCAACACCACCTGATTGTACTGTAAGAGGCCATTGTTGATGAGTTATCTAAAATAAATGTCTGCGTGAAAAAAAAATGAATTGCCTTTTGCGAACTCAAACTTGTAAAAATGTATATAAAACAATWTACAGTACAGTGGCTTGCGAAAGTATTCAGCCCCCTTGGCATTTTTCCTATTTTTTKCTATTACACCCTGGGATTAAAATAGATTTTTGAGGGGTTTGTATCATGTGATTTACACAACATGCCTACCACTTTGAAGATGCAAAATATTTTCTATTGTGAAACAAACAAGAAATAAGACAAYAAACTGAACTTGAGTGTGCATAACTTTTCACCCCCCAAAGTCAATACTTTGTAGAGCCACCTTTTGCTGCAATTACAGCTGCAAGTCTCTTGGGGTATGTCTCTATAAGCTTGGCACATCTAGCCACTGGGATTTTTTCCCATTCTTCAAGGCAAAACTGCTCCAGCTCCTTCAAGTTGGATGGGTTCCGCTGGTGTACAACAATCTTTAAGTCATACCACAGATTCTGAATTGGATTGAGGTCTGGGCTTTGACTAGGCCATACCAAGACATTTAAATGTTTCCCCTTAACCACTCAAGTGTTGCTTTAGCAGTATGCTTAAGAGTCATTGTCCTGCTGAAAGGTGAACCTCCGTCCTAGTCTCAAATCTCTGAAAGACTGAAACAGGTTTCCCTCAAGAATTTCCCTGTGTTTAGCGCCATCCATCATTCCTTCAATTCTGACCAGTTTCCCAGTCCCTGCCGATGAAAAACATCCCCACAGCATGATCCGGCCACCACCATGCTTCACTGTGGGGATGCTGTTCTCAGGGTGATGAGAGGTGTTGGGTTTGCACCAGTCATAGCGTTTTCCTTGATGGCTAAAAAGCTCAATTTTAAACTCATCTGTTTGGGGAGTCTCCCACATGCCTTTTGGCGAACACCAGACATGTTTGCTTATTTTTTTCTGGCCACTCTTCCATAAAGCCCAGCTCTGTGGAGTGTACGGCTCCAATCCCCGCTGTGGAGCTTTGCAGCTCCTTCAGGGTTATCTTTGGTCTCTTTGTTMCCTCTCTGATTAATGCCCTCCTTGCCTGTTTTGTGAGTTTTGGTGGGCGGCCCTCTCTTGGAAGGTTTGTTGTGGTGCCATATTCTTTCAATTTTCAAAGTTTCTGATATTTTTTTTATAACCCAACCCTGATCTTTACTTCTCCACTACTTTGTTCCTGACCTGTTTGGAGAGCTCCTTGGTCATCATAGTGCTGCTTGCTTCGTTGTGCCCCTTGCTTAGTGGTGTTGCAGACTCTGGGGCCTTTCAGAACAGGTGTATATATACTGAGATCATGTGACAGATCATGTGACACTTAGATTGCACACAGGTGGACTTTATTTAACTCATTATGTGACTTCTAAAGGTAATTGCTTGCACCAGATCTTATTAAGGGGGTGAATACATATGCACGCACCACTTATCCGTTTTTTATTTTTTWWWAWTTTTTTTCATTTCACTTCACCGATTTGGACTATTTGTGTATGTCCATTACATGAAATCCAAATAAAAATCAATTTAAATTACAGGTTGTAATGCAACAAAATAGGAAAAACACCAAGAGGGGTGAATACTTTTGCAAGGCACTGTATTTTCCATGTATAATAATGCATACAAACAAGAAAAAGGATGTTGATCGCATAGCACATCTCTTTGGCTAAGCTTTCAGGTCTCCTCACCCATCTTTATAGTTCATCACTGTTTATCTTTCTATGTGTTCAGAGTTAGAGTAGATCTTTGTGTTGGGCATAAAACACCAGGGATTACAGAGGAGACAGACAGACAAGGACCATCCGGAGACGATCATCAAGCACAATTGCTGCTTTGCTCCGATGACTTTCGGTATGGGGGCTTGAACACAGAATACACACCTTAAAGGTAGCGCCAGAGATATCTAGCAGTCATGGAAATAAAAGGATGAAAGGGAAATGAAAGTCTGCTGAGTGTTTGATGTACTTGTTTTAAGTTACTTCTTCAACCACACCTGGATGTTTTAATGTGGGTAATGACGTGTTCAAATGGCTGTTACTCTACAAGCCGATTTTGAAAGTGAGACCCAGAGCATCCCTATCCACGCTTATTAGGTTATTGTCCGTTGACCGGGACTAAACAGAGACTGTTACAGGACCCAGACTTTGCTGTGTCGAGTGTGTGTTCATGTGTGTGTTTCAAGTTTCAAGTTTTATTATTTGTATGTACAGGATAGCCATGCTATACACTGTCCAATGAAATGCTTACTTGCAGGTTCCTTCTCGACAATGAAACCTCAATAGGAAATAATATAAGATAAGAACACGAACACGAACATAAAGTAAATGGCTCAGTAGAATAGAATAAACATTTGAGCATAAGTATAACACAGGAAGGTACAATTTATAGTCCAATATTTACCCTGTTTTGGGGAAGATGGGATTCAGAGGCAAGTGTTTAAATTGTGCAGTATTAGCAATAGTAAATAAGAGTTTGGTAGCAGCAGTTGTGATGTGTGTGTGGCATGAATGTGTGTATAATGACTGAGTGACTGAGTGCTAAGGTGCGGAGAGTCAGTGCAGGTGTGTGTGTGTGTGTGTGTCTGTCTGTCTTTTTACTAACCCATCTCCAGGCACTTGCCTTTAAACATCCAACGAAGTCGACTCCCACTCCGCAATCAATGAGTGGCCTCAAGAGAAACCTAGCAACCGATCTCTCTAAGAGCACTTCATGCCGGCTATCGAACAAAGTGCCTGTCCAGACTCTACATCTATCTCACTCAGCTGATCTCACCCCTACAAGTGGTCTTTGCTACATCACTGATATCATTACAGCCCGGGTTGATATTTCAGCCTTTACCACAGACAGAACGGGGGAGAGATTACAGGGTAAAGCAGTCATTACACAAACCATTAGTGCGACAAGGTGTTATTATGCAGTAGACGTCAGGTGAGATGTCAGACCTACTAGGCTGTCTGTGTCACTCCAGGCTTTGCATGATCAGCACTCTCACCACAGAGGGATAGCCTTGTGTTCTTTGGCTGAGTTCTCATGGGAATTGACAATGGCGTTTGATATTAGACTGTGAGACTTTCTCATTACAAGATGTGTTTCTTCTGTTAATGTAGCACGTAATGCCAACAATCCTGAGCTGATAGTTAATTCCAGAGAAACCCTGTGCGGAAGGTGTAGGCCTACAGCATTTTGACATTCTTACAGGAATAGCATGAACTCGTTTCGCAACATGTTACAGAGTTGCGTCGTCTCACATTTCAGCCGTGTTGAGATCCTTTTTTGTTTCACTTTTAGATTTCAAACTCCTAACAACTCTTCCCTAAAGTGTGTTAAAAGCATCAGGAAAATGCCCACTGCCACAAATGTGAATGAGCACATAAATTACACCGCCCCTTTTTTCCCTCCTGTTTTTTCTTGTTGTGTCTACATTTTCCATGGCTGGCCTCCCAACTGCTGAGAGTGCTGTTCCTTGAAACCGCAGTGTATTTTGAAACAAGGTCGAGAGAAAGCCAGTGGCTCCAAAAGCAGGCACAAGCCTCCCAGTGTTCCAGTGTTCGGGCTGGGGCTTGGCACTTGCCCTGACCAGAGGGGTCCAGCCAGAAGCGGCGCTTTGCTGGTGTCTGTGTGTGGTGTGTGTGTGTGTGTGTGTGTGTGGTGTGTGTGTGTGTGTGTGTGGGTGTGTGTGTGTGTTGTGTGTGTGGTGGTGTGTGTGTGTGTGTGTGTGTGTGTGTGTGGTGTGTGTGTGTGTGTGTGTGTGTGTGTGTGTGTGTGTGTGTCAGTGTGTTTCTTTGTGTGTGTGTGTGTGCGTGCGTGCGTGCGTGCGTGCGTGCGTGTGCGTGCGTGCGTGCGTGCGTGCGTGGACGTGTTGAACTATTCTTGTGGGGGATAAGAAGTCTCTACAAGAATAGTAAACAAACAAAAAATTGACCAACTGGGACATTTTGTTGGTCCCCACAAGGTCAAATGCTATTTCAGGGGGTTTAGGGTTAGGTTAGGATTAGTGTAGAATTAGGTTTAGGAGCTAGGGTTAGTTTTAGGGTTAGGGTTAGGAGCTAGGGTTAGGTTTAGGGTTAAGGTTAGGGTTAGGGAAAGAGTACGGGTTAGGTTTAGGGTTAGGGAAAATAGGATTTTGAATGGGACTGAATTGTGTGTCCAAGACTGTGGCGTGTGTGTGTGAGAGAGAGAGAGAGAGAGAGAGAGAAGAGAGAGAGAGAGAGAGAGTAGAGAGAGAGAGAGAGAGAGAGAGAGAGAGAGAGAGCAGAAGAGAGACGAGAGAGAGAGAGAGAGAATTACAGTGTTTGAATTAGTAGTGTGTGTGTATATGTGTTTGTGCTTGTTTACATTTCCCCTAACTATGGAACCTAACTGATGAATGAATAAACACCAGCAACACCCTACTCCAAGTAAAGGTCTCATGCTTGGTTTCTGTTTGAGGGTTTCTAAGTTTTTGTTAAAAATACCCCCCCCCCCTACCCCTCCTCCTCCATCCCCCATGGTGGTGTCTGCTTGTTACTGAGCTGGAGGTTGGACCAGATGTACAGCACAGGAATTGGACCGATCTACACAGGAGGAGACAGAGGGAGCATTGCTAAATTGGTTCCATACCTTGGCTGACAGTGGTGACGTCATTGAGCTCCGAGAAGAATGGCCTACGCTGTTGATAAGTAGTGAGCTGGTGACACTGACACTGCCACCCCCAAAATTCCATAGCTGCTCGTTGGCTATCATTATAGCTACAACACAACGTTGTTGAAACTAGAGAGTAACTTGTCTTGAACTATATAGTGAACTGTAAGTGATGCAGGGCCTACATCAGGTCATTAGAGGGGGACCACAAATAAAACCCTGAGTCGTACCATTTGCACACATGGATATGACATTAATCCGGAAGGCTCCATAAGTATGTCATTCAGCGTTTCAATGGAAACCTATTCATCTGTCTTCGTCCTCCGTCGGAACATCCTCCCAGGGTCTGGAAGTCTAGAACGCAACACACAAAACCGCCGCGAAACATAAATAAATGGCTGTATTTCTTCTTCTTGTGCTTTTGTCAGGTCAGGACACTCCGCTGTGGCGTTGCCAAGTTGAGAATCTACATTTGGGTTTGGCTGTTCCCGCCCTCCCTTCTGCTCGGTCGCCCCAGAAACCACGGGAAAAGGAAGCCGAAGACCTCTGAAGGCTCAGAAAATATTGTCCTGGGTAAAAATGGCCACTTGAATGGCAACATTCATCCCCCATCCACTACAAACAAAAGGACTTTGACCGAGAGAGAGAAAGAGATGTGCAGTTGTCTTTTTTTGTTTCTGCTTTTGTGGCTACAGTTACACTTTCATTATCACTTTTATTTAACAGCTAATGTGAGCACAGTTTATGGTTGATATGTTTACAGCAACTATACACTTTTTCCAAATGTTGTTTACTTGTGTTTTGTATTCTACTATTGTCTGCTGGTGGCATTTGTGGACTTCTAGGGAAGGAGAAACGTCATGCATAATGAGGTCAGGTCTGTCGCACTGTACCTGTAGTAGCTTAGCCATGAAATGTACTTGAAATGTGATATACTGTAACTGTAGTCAATGTCTCTCCATTGCCATCTTTTTCCATCCCACTACTATGGAACTTTATCCCCCAACAAACACACATAAAAACGAAATTTCCACCCCACACACACAGACACACACTTCCTGGAACTCAAACACAAACACTCATACACATACAAACAGCCCCCCACAAACAAACTGTCCCGCCCCCCACCAACACATGATTTTGGTGTCTTTAATGGAGGCTAAGGCGTGGTCTATATACAGTAGGTGGTGTGTGTGTGTGTGTGAGTGTGTCTGTATTTGTGTGTGTGTGTACACATCCGTTTATATGTGTGCGTGTGTGTGTGCTGCTGCATGTGTTTATGTGTGTGTACATGTGTGTGTGCTCCCTCAGTGAGGAGGGCCATCTGGTCACCCCGCCATGCCGTTCGTGGTCCCTGTGAAGTGCTGTCAGCGTAGCCGCTGTGGGCGACCGTGGCGACTGGAGGCTTGCTGAGCAGCACATCCAGGCTGGGCTCCCACCTCAGAAAAGGACATTTGGGTTTGCTCAAATGAAGGGGTTGCTCGTGAGCTATATACAGAACCCTGTACCAGTCCAGCACCACCCACGATATTCCACATGAGAACCAGTGTGTGTGTGTGTGTGTGTGTGTGTGTGTGTGTGTGTGTGTGTGTGTGTGTGTGTGTGTGTGTGTGTGTGTGTGTGTGTGTGTGTGTGTGTGTGTGTGTGTGTGTGTGTGTGTGTGTGTGTGTGTGTGTGTGTAGTGGGAAGAGGGGTGGGTGGGTGGAGTGTGTGTGTGTGTGCATGCACGTATGTGCACATAATGTAGTGTTTGGTTCTGAAATACAATACAATTAAAGTAAAAAATACTAAATAAAATGGTCTATCATCACATCACTCCATTCATTAGCATTATCACTTGGCTACAGACCTGCAATGTGGTACAAGAGTCATTAGCGATTCTGAGCTCATTTACACCTTACACAAGCACTGACACATCTATTCACATGCCTTGCATAAAGCCAGGGCACACTCCAACTCATTCTTARGCCGCCACAGACAATATGTACTGTAACGACAGTAAAACCGCAAACTCAGATTCCACAAATCACACAAATGAAAGCATAGATCATTGTCAAACCTTTTGACGCAACATCTAAATAGCGCATACCTAAGCTGAGACATTGTCAGTCCCTTCTCGCCTTGCTTGTATAAACAGTCATTAGGGCTTCGCTGTCTGATTGAAACACTTGGTTGCAGATCAGATCGCAGATCATTGAAATATGATGAGTGGGGCAGAACAGCTTGATCCCGGAGATGAATGAGAAACCTGCTTGTAGGAAACTTTGGTTCAAGTGAGATCATAGGCATTTTTCTTTCGATGCCCATCAATTAAGTTTAGTGGTTAGCTACTGCCGCCGCTCTTTAGACTGAGTAATCCGCTGAAACAGGGACCTTGTGGATTTCCTTAGTTGCCTCAGAGTGAAGCAGTGCTGCTGTAGCCTACATTGACATCCTTAGCTACCGGGGGACTGACTGCACACACGGTACACTGATAAACATTGCAGATGAGACTGGGTTCTCTCATGATTAGTCAATCAATTGCTCAGCGTATAATATTTTGCTGAATATACATGTAGCTACTGCAAGTAAWATATAATTTCACTAATGTGCAGTACTCTAGCTGAAAGAGTGTAAGTACCTCCTCCACTGCGTGTTTTAGATGTATCCAAGACGAAAGCAACCAAATAAACTCCCGAACGCCTACACGTTAAACAGCCAAACCACCCAAGTGGGGACAACCTTCAACAACTCCAAAGAAGTCTCTCTAGGTCATGAATATTAGGTTAAGGTTATTTTAGGCAACCCTGCCTTGCTCCAGGAGGAAATTACAGTGGAGTGGGCTATTCCACCAGTACAATTTTCCTGTTTCTCTTTTCAAAGGAAGCGGTATTCCTCGAGGAAGACCTGTTAAATTTACGAGCCCTCCGGGCAGAAAGTTGACCCTTGGTCAACAGGACGGGGCTCCTGCCGCCCCTCTTAAAGGGCCGAGGAGACATGGCCACAGAGCTTTTCTGTCTATCGTCGGATGGAGACGTAAACGTTTCAGGACAGGACACTTTATCGCCTCACTCCGAAGTTATAGGGATGTGATCAATCAAAACAGATATGCAAAAGTTTTCAGGCTAGGGCGAAAACAGCCATCTTGCCCTTGAGATGTACCATCATTTTTTAAAGGGCTCCCCGGATAAAAGTAAAACAAATGCAATGTGTCAGCATTACATGTGTCACAGTTGTAACAGTTTACTGTGAGAATATGTTTTTTGGACTCTCCAAACAATATATTTGAAGCAAAAAATAAACTAAACCGGCAATCAAATACACTGCATGGGCCGAACGAACGTTGCGTTTGTCTGACCCCGGAAACTCCTGGATACAGATTTGAATTGAATAGGGGGCGCTATAAATTCTCAATATCGTCTCCAGACGACCAACTGCACCAGAACTAAAGCAGCTAGTTCCTCTTGCCTAGACAGGAGAAAGGCCTTGGAAGAATGACGACGATCACTACTTCCTCCTGTAGTGTTTACACAACCAGACGTCTACTGCTCTGCCATAATTATGCCAGTGGTGGAGAATCAAAGGTAAACTGGGCATTACTTTTGATACACACAGACAGGCGCCCGTACCTCTTCACAGACACAGACACGCACAAACACATACTTTCCTGTCCCATCCATGCTTGTGAGTTCATAAAGTCCCTCAGAAACCCATTTCACTTTATACTGCGCCTTTGATCTTGTCCCAAAAAGCACTGCTTGCTATAATTGCGTGCTAAATGTCACATGATAAAATACAACCAGGGAATTAATTACACCTGAAAGTAGCAGACGCGTGGTGTGCTGACATACAATGTTAGTGATGTATATGCTTATATCACTCCCCACATAATCATCATCAATTAATTTGAACAATAATACAAATCATGCTTCATGTCCCCTGAAGGCAAGTCAATATGCTGTATATCAACGATTCCTGTTGAATGTCATGAACAGTGGGCCATGCTCTTTCCGTCTTTCCGCTTCCCGTCCCAGGGCCCCTGCCTGCAGTATAGTGAGAGGAGGAAGGGTGGACTTGGGACTGGAGCGGTGCTCTCTCTGCTGTGCTGTGCTGGTTAATTATGGGTCCTGGGTCGGGAACTGTAGCTCTGCTCTGCTGGCCTGGCTGGGTGGGTGTTGGAGCCAGTGGGTCTGGCACAGGGAGGTCTGGCCACAGACCCCAGCGGTGACGGCATGAAGTCTGGGACGAGTCAGAACACCAGCTCAGAGGGTTTGGAGCATTCCTTGCATTCCCCTCCCTCCCTCCTTCCTCCTCCCTCTTCCCTACCACGGCTGCCTGCCTCCTCTCTAGGTTAGATCCTCCACTGTAGAAGGAAAAAAGAGAGAGAGCAGGGGCTTCCGTGCATGCGTGTGTAAGAGAGAGAGAGGGTGTGTGTGTGTGTGTGTGCGTATGTGTGTCCATGTATTTATGTGTGTCCACATGCATGTGTTTGGGTAGTGGACATGCTGTAAGTCTCAGGTGCAGGACAGTATCTGTCCAGCCCAATCAAACAATACTAGATCCCTGGTTGATGCGCAAGCAGTCTGCCTGCCAAGGCATCTCTCAGGGCGTGTGTTTGTTAATGTGTAGGACAGCTGAGTGGTTGCAGAAAGGAAAAGAAGCACTAAATATTTCCTAGGACAAGCATCCCATGTCTTCTAATGACTATTCCTATGGAGATATACACGTGTCATTGGATTCAGCCTATAGTAATGGTACTGGTAAATTCAACCAAGGAAAGTTAGGCYTGTGAAGACAATGTGGGATATGTTGACATGAGGTGTCTTGATATGTTGTGTGTGTTTCGGAGACGACATGCTGCAAGTACAGAGAGGTGTGTGGGCTGTGGGGAACCAGAGGCGTGGTTACGGTCGAGATAGTAAAAACACAGATCAAAGCAGGTAGTACGTCAAATGGCTCCAGTGTGTACGCAGTCCGGAGTCGTCTTTGCAAGCCTCCTAACTCTATCCCCATGACAAAACAATAAGGCATTTACCACCGTTGCGATGGAAACTAAAACATGGAACACACGTTTGCATGTTAGCTTGAAAGAGTTTGCTGTTGTTGGAAGGCTTGTAGCTTGTAGCATGTTAGCATTGAAGAGTTGAATAACCTTTGCTGATGTTGGAAGGCTAGTAGCTTGTAGTATGTTAGCATGTTAGCATGAATAACCTTTGCTATTGTTGGAAGGCTTGTAGCTTGTAGCATGTTAGTGTGACCTTTTAGTTGTCCACCACTGTGGGGAAGTAATGAAAGGGTTAAATGACCTGCTATCCCTTTAAAAGGCAACTGCAGTCAGAAACGTTAAGAAACTACTATGGAGCCTACATCAGGTGGTTGTTTTGGTGTCCATTGTTTGAAAGTGTCCTCWTGGTCAGCTTTTCAAATAAGTAAGGATATTGAAATAGTTTGTTTGAATATATGATAACGCTTTACATTACATTTACCCTTATTATTATGATTTAACTAAACAGTAATAAATGTAGTAACAACATAGTAATACCATAGTAGTTACATAGGTATTGCTACTTAATGCCATGCTAATAGGTTTTAGCAGTATTTGTTACTACACAATTGGAACAAGGACTGTAATTACACATCCACTTGCTGAAGGTTATTCCACCTGTGTAATTACTAATCATATTACACATTTTCTTGTTCCGTTATATAACTACTGTTCGCAATTGCACGTTCGAACGTCACCTGTGATTTAACATGTTAATAACTCGGACCAAAATATGACCTTGTTACATGTTGCTACACAGTACCGCCACCATCAAGTCCACAGGTAATGCCAGGGTCCAATAGGTTTATTTCTGTGTTATAACCCGGCTCTAAGGTTATACAGAATCAAAAGTTAACTTATTGAAATAAGAAGTAGTTAATGACAGGGTGTGTCTTGTTACAATTGTTGTCAACAGGTCCTAGCTTGTTTAAATCATGAAATAAAGATGGTATCAACACTGGTATTACCTGTGTATTTGATGGTAGTGGAATGGTAATTCACCGGTGAATTTCCAACGTTTAATCACAAAACAGTAGATGCATAGTAGTGGAACAAGAAACGGTGAAATAACATTAGCATTTAAACTTGGGGAATAACCTTCAGCAAGGGATGTGTAATTACACAGTCCTTGTTCCAATTGTGTAATAACTGATACCTGCTTAACCCTATTACCACGTCATTACATAGCAATACCTATGTAACTACTATGTTGTTACTATGGCGTTACTACAGTTATTACTGTGTAGTTACACAGTAATAAGGAGCAACTTAATGTTCAGTGTTACTTTTAAATATATTAACCATGTTCAATGTTATTACCTCACATGAGCGAGTTGAACAATCTTTGCTGTTGCTGGAAGGCTTGTAGCTTGTAGAATATGAGCATGTTAGCATAAAAGTGTTGAGCAAACTTTGCTGTTTATGGAAGGTTAGTCGCTTGTACCACGTTGGCATGTTGGCTTGAAAGAGTTCAACAACCTTTGCTGTTGTTGCATGTCTGTTTTGCTTGCTTGTTGAAAGGKGTGTATCATGTAAGGATATTAGCATAAAATATGCCATTATATGGTCCTSTGTAGCTCAGTTGGTAAAGCATTGRGCTTGCAACATCAGGACAGTGGGTTAGATTCCCGGGACCACCCAGGTGTAAAATGTACGCACACATTACTTTAAGTCGCTTTGGATAAAATCGTCTGCTAAATGGAATACTATTATATTATGAACAGTTGAACTACCTTTGCTGTTGGGTATTCAACTTGCTTTCTTGTTGGAGGTCTTCCATCTTCATTTAGCTGTTCTTAACCTAATGTCAATACTCAAAGAGCTGAAGACCTTCAGTAATTTACTGCATATATAGACACATGCTATTGTTTGCTATTGTTATATTATATTTAAAGCTAAACTGTTTCAGGATATAGGTAGAACCTGGCATGAAATAGGCCCCGAGGTGGGGAGAGCACACAAACTTTATTTTGACAAAGCTGGGAGAAGTGGGTATATACACTGAGTGTATAAAACATTAGGAACACCAACTTAACATTGAGTTGCACCCCCCTTTTGCCCTCAGAACAGCCTCAATTTGTCAGGGCATGGACTCTACAAGGTGTCAAAAGCGTTCCACAGGTATGCTGGCCCATGTTGACTCAAATGCTTCCCACAATACGGTCAAGTTGCTGGATGTCCTTTGGGTGGTGGACCATTCTTGATACACACAGGAAACTGTTGAGCGTGAAAAACCCAGCAGTGTTAGAGTTCATGACAGACTCCTGGCACCTACCACTATACCCGTTCAAAGGCACTTCAATCTTTTGTCTTGCCCATTCACCCTCTGAATGGCACACATACACAATCCATGTCTCAATTGTCTCAAGGCTTAAAAACCTTCTTTAACCTTCTTTAACCTGTCTCCTCCCCTTCATCTACGCTGATTGAAGTGACATCAATAATGGATCATGGCTTTCACCTGGATTCACCTGGTCAGTCTATGTCATGGAAAGAGAAGGTGTTCCTAATATTTTGTACACTCAGTGTATATTGAGCTGTGTGCTGTGGCAATTCCCCAATTACAGACCGTGACTCCCCAGACTCGGAGGTGTGCTGGATGTTTTTAAGAGAGGCGGGCCTCACACCACATATCCATACACACTACCACACCACACAGTAACCAGGTTTCCATCCAACCTTTTAATATGCGAGTAAAGTACATGTCGGAAAAAACATTTAATGACAGGCCTGATTGAAACAGAAACGTTTTCGGTAAAGTTTGAAAATGTCGACAAAACAAAACCAGCTAGACACGGTAGGAAAAATGTATTATGCGAGACATGTCGGTGGAAACACTTCTATGCACAAATGTTGATATAATAACCGCCATATCGAAGTAAGTAGGGCTCCCGAGTGGCGCAGCGGTCTAAGGACACTGCATCTCAGTGCAAGAGGTACCACTACAGTCCCTGGTTTGATTGCAGGCTGTATCACATCTGGCCGTGATTGGGAGTCCCATAGGGCGGTGCATAATTGGCCCAGCATCGTCCAGGTTTGGCCGGGGTAGGCCGCCATTGTAAATAATAATTTGTTCTTAACTGACTTGCCTAGTTGAATGAAAGTTACTGGATGTTGCTGGATGTTGTGTGGTCCTCCCACTGAGATTTGTCGGGAAAGAATGCAGTTTATTAGGCTTCAGATTAAATAAATTTATGATGAACTTCACAGGGTGGTGAAAGTGCTTCTTTCCAATACATATCAAGTATCTAATTCTGGTGACCTGATAATCGACGTTTGGCTGCCATTTGACAAAATAAACCCGCTCTTTTGTCCATAGTAATCTCATCATGTAGGCTGTACGTGGCTCTAGCCAACAGAATGCAGGTCTAGAACGCACCTGCCAATACCGAAGTGCACTATAATGCAATTTTTATGTGAAAAACAAACAGTAGAGTTGAAAATGCGATGGAAACCCATTTAAGTTGTATTTTGGGGGGAGGTTCATGGGGATTTACCCACAAAAGGTATTTTTATGTGCACTACATCATCATGCACAGCCTTTTATCTTCATCAAGTCAATTTAATGGAAACACATTTCTGGTTGGAAAATACGCATTTCGTTTATATGCTGATTTTTGAATATTCACATGAAAATCTATTGCCAATTGGATGGAAACCTAGCTACTCATACACATCCCAGGGAAAAATAGAGTGTGTGAAAATGTATAGAACAGGGCCAACCAAACTGGGGTCACCAGTGGGCCCTGACCAAAAATAAAATAACCATTTTGTAAAGGGGTGCGTAACTGTCACGACTTCCGCCGAAGTTGGTCCCTCTCCTGGTTCGGGCGGCGTTCGGTGGTCGAAGTCACCGGCCTTCTAGCCATCGCTGATCCACCTTTCATTTTCCATTGGTTTTGTCTTGTCTTTCCTCACACCTGGTTTCAATTCCACCAATTACATGTTGTGTATTTAACCCTCTGTTGCCCCATGTCCTTGTCCGGAATTGTTTCTTGTAGTGCTTGTGTATGTTATGCTGGTGGACACCAGGTTTTGTTTGGCCCATTCATTGATTGTTCTGTTTAGGTGGTTTTTATGTTTATTAAACGACGCCGTTGTAAATCAGTTTTCGCTCTCCTGCACCTGACTTCTCTGACGCCAGTACGCACCCCGTTACAGTAACTGGTGGCAGTGAAGTCAGACGCAGGAGAGCAGAACTAGGTAATAGCCGGAGCAGTTTAATTTCAAAACCAACGGCATAAAGAAATAACCAACATGGGTACAAAACCTGACGCGCACCAGTAAACATGTGCACAAGCACTTACAACAAACAATTCCACACAAAGACATGGGGGGAACAGAGGATTAAATACACAACACTTAATGAGGGAAATGAGAACTAGGTGTGTAGGAAAACAAGACAAAACAAATGGAAAATGAAAAGTGGATCGACGATGGCTAGAAGACTGGTGACGCCGACCGCCGAACGCCGCCCGAACAAGGAGAGGACCCGACTTCGGCGGAAGTCGTGACAGTACCCCCCCCCTTGACGCGCGGCTTCAGCAGCGCGCCGACACTGGCCTCGAGGACGACCCGGAGGGCGAGGTGCAGGGCGATCCGGACTGAGACGGTGGAACTCCCGCAGCATTGAAGGGTCCAACACGTCCTCCACCAGAACCCAGCATCTCTCCTCCGGACCGTACCCCTCCCAGTCCACGAGGTACTGAAGGCCCCTCGCCCGACGCCTCGAATCCAGTATGGATCGAACAGAGTACGCCGGGGCCTCCTCAATGTCCAGAGGGTGCGGAGGAACCTCCCGCACCTCAGACTCCTGGAGCAGGCCAGCCACCACCGGCCTGAGGAGAGACACATGGAATGAGGGGTTAATATGGTAATCGGGGGGAAGCTGTAACCTGTAACTCACCTCGTCTCCTCAGGACTTTAAATGGCCCCACAAACCGCGGACACAGCTTCCGGCAGGGCAGGCGGAGGGGCAGGTTTCGGGTCGAGAGCCAGACCCGGTCTCACTGCGGTGACGGTCTGCGCTGGTTTCTGGCGCAGCACGGCGCTGAAGGTGAACATGAGCGGTGTCCCATGTCTCCTCCGCACGCCGGAACCAGTCGTCCACCGCATGAGCCTCAGTCTGACTCTGATGCCAAGGAGCCAGAACCGGCTGATACACCAGTACGCACTGGAAGGGGGAGAGGTTAGTGGAGGAGTAGCGGAGCGAGTTCTGGGCCATCTCTGCTCAGGGCACAAACGTCGCCCACTCCCCCGGGCAGGCCTGGCAATAAGACCTCAGAAACCTACCCACATCCTGGTTAACTCTCTCCACCTGCCCGTTACTGTTGGGGTGAAAACCCAAGGTAAGGCTGATCGAGACCCCCAGATGTTCCATGAACGCCCTCCAGACCCTCGAAGTGAACTGGGGACCCCGATCAGACACTATATCCTCAGGCACCCCGTAGTGCCGGAAGACATGCGTAAACAAGGCCTCCACAGTCTGTAGGACCGTAGGGAGAGCGGGCAGAGGAAGGAGACGGCAGGACTTAGAGAAACGATCCACAACAACCAGGATCGTGGTTTTTCCCTGTGATGGGGGGAGAACGGTCAGGAAATCGATCGACAGGTGCGACCACCGTTGTGGAACGGGTAAGCTAACCTCTGGGCAGGTGCATAGGAGCCTTACACTGAGCGCACACCGAGCAAGCGGAAACATAAACCCTCACGTCCTTGGCCAAAGTGGGCCAGTACTTCCCACTCAGACAGCGCACCGTCCGACCGATGTCTGGATGACCAGAGGAAGGTGACATGTGGGCCCAATAGATCAGCCGATCACGGACAGCAGACGGAACGTACAGACGCTCAGCGGGACACTGAAGGGGAGTGGGCTCTGCACATAACGCCTGCTCAATGTCCGCGTCCAGCTCCCACACTATTGGTGCCACCAGGCAGGAGGCCGGGAGTATGGGGGTGGAATCCATGGGCCGCTCTTTTGTGTCATACAGCCAGGACAGTGCGTCTGCCTTCACGTTCTGGGAACCTGGTCTGTAAGAAAGTGTAAAAACAAAACAGGTAAAAAACATGGCCCACCTTGCCTGGCGAGGGTTCAGTCTCCTCGCTGCCTGGATGTACTCCAGATGTACTCCATTCACTCCACATCAAGCCAATGTTTCATGAGCTGAAATAAAAGATCCCAGAAATGTTCCACATGCACAAAAACCTTATTTCTCTCAAATGTGAGTGAATGTTCATTTAATTTCTCTACCATAAGCCGCCTCCAATGTCGTTTTAGAGAATTTGGTAGTACGTCCAACCGGCCTGACAACCGCATCCACGCCAGTCCAGGACATCAACATCTGGCTTCTTCACTTGCGTAATCATTTGAGACCAGCCACCCGGACAGCTAAAGAAACTGTGGATTTGCACAACTAAAGAATTTCTGCACAAACTGTCAGAAACCGTCTCAGGGAAGCTCATCTGTGTGCTCATCGCCCTCACCAGGGTCTTAACCTGACTGCAGTTCGGCGTCGTAACCGACTACTGCGGGCAAATGCTCACCTTCAACTCTACCGGGCAGATGGCAGACAGCGTGTATGGCGTCTTGTGGGCGAGTGGTTTGCTGATGTCAACATAGTGAACAGAGTGCCCCATGGTGGCTGTGGGGTTATGGTATGGGCAGGCATAAGCTATGGACAACAAATGCAATTGCATTTTATCGATTGCAATTTCAATGCACAGAGATACCGTGACGAGATCCTGAGGCCCATTGTTGTGCCATTCGTCTGCCAACATCACCTCATGTTTCAACATGATAATGCACAGCCCCATGTCACAAGGATCTGTACACAATTCCTGGAAGCTGAAAACGTCCCAGGTCTTCCATGGCCCGCATGCTCACCAGATATGTCACCCATTGAGCATTTTTGGGATGCTCTGGATCAATGTGTATGACAGCGTTTTCCAGTTCCCGCCATTATCCACCAACTTCGCACATCCATTGAAAAAAAGTGGGACAACATTCCACATGTCACAATCAACAGCCTGATCAACTCTATGCAAAGGAGATGTTGCGCTGCATGAGGCAAATTGTGGTCACTCCAGAGACTGAGTGGTTTTCTGATCCACTCCCCTACATTTAAAAGAAAATATTCAGACCCTTTGACTTTTTCCACTTTTTATTACGTTACAACCATATTCTAAAATGGATTAAGTAAAACGTTGTTCTCAGCAATCTACACACAATGACAAAGTGAAAACAGGTTTTTAGACCAAAAAACAGAAATACATTATTTACATAAGTATTCACAGCCTTTGCTATGAGACTCCAAACTTTTGACTGGTACTGTATATACAGTTGAAGTCTGAAGTTTACATACACCTTAGCAAAATACATTTAAACCTTATAATACTTTTAAATCTTAAAGGAACAACGTCAGTTTCACTCCTTTTAGTGGAATAGTTATGGTTATCCCAGACCAAGTAGTTACAAACAGTTGAAGTCGTAAGTTTACATACACCTTAGCCAAATACATTTAAACTCAGTTTTTCACAATTCCTGAAATTTAATCCGAGTAAATATTCCCTGTCTTCGGTCAAGTAGGATCACCACTTTATTTCAAGAATGTGAAATGTCAGAATAATAGTAGAGAGAATTATTTATTTCAGCTTTTCTTTCTTTCATCACATTCCCAGTGGGTCAGAAGTTTACATACACTCAATTAYTATTTGGTAGCATTGCATTTAAATTGTTTAACTTGGGTCAAACGTTTCAGTTAGCCTTCCACAAGCTTCCCACAATAAGTTGGGTGAATTTTGGCCCCTTCCTCCTGACAGAGCTGGTGTAACTGAGTCAGGTTTGTAGGCCTCCTTGCTCGCACACGCTTTCTCAGTTCTGCCCACACATTTTCTATAGGATTGAGGTCAGGGCTTTGTGATGGCCACTCCAATACCTTGACTTTGTTGTTCTTAAGCCATTTTGCAGCAAACTTTGGAAGTATGCTTGGGGTCATTGTCCGTTAGGAAGACCCATTTGCGACCAAGCTTTAACTGATGCTTGAGATGTTGCAACATCTTGACTGATGTCTTGAGATGTTGCTTCAATATATCCACATAATATTCCTCCCTCATGATGCCATCTATTTTGTGAAGTGCACCAGTCCTCCTGCAGGAAAGCACCCACAACATGATGCTGCCACCCCAGGGCTTCACGTTGGGATGGTGTTCTTCGGCTTGAAACCTCCCCCTTTTTCCTCCAAACATAACAATGGTCATTGTGGCAAACAGTTCTAGTTCTATATTAGACCAGAGGACATTTTCCAAAATACGATCTTGTCCCCATGTGCAGTTGCAAACCGTAGTCTGGCTTTTTTATGGCGGTTTGGAGCAGTGGCTTCTTCCTTGCTGAGCGCCTTTCAGGTTATGTCGATATAGGACTCGTTTTACTGTGGATATACATACTTTTGTACCTGTTTCCTCCAGCATCTTCACAAGGTCCTTTGCTGTTGTTCTGGAATTGATTTGCACTTTTCACACCAAAGTACGTTCATCTCTAGGAGACAGAACACGTCTCCTTCCTGAGTGGTATGACGGCTGCGTGGTCCCATGAGGTTTATACTTGCGTACTATTGTTTGTACAGATGAACGTGGTACCTTCGGGCATTTGGAAATTACTCCCAAGGAAGAACCAGACTTGTGGAGGTCTACAATTGTTTTTCTGAGGTCTTGGCGGATTTCTCTGATTTTCCCATGATGTCAAGCAAAGAGGCACTGCGATTGAAGGTAGGCCTTGAAATACATCCACAGTTACACCTCCAATTGACTCAAATGATGTCAATTAGCCTATCAGAAGCTTCTAAAGCCATGACATCATTTTCTGGATTGTTCCAAGRTGTTTAAAGGCACAGTCAACTTAGTGTATGTAAACTTCTGACCCACTGGAATTATGATACAGTGAATTATAGGTGAAATAATCTGTCTGTAAACAATTGTTGGAAAATGTACTTGTGTCATGGACAAAGTAGATGTCCTAACCGACTTGCCAAAACTATAGTTTGTTAACAGGACATTTGTGGAGTGGTTGAAAAATGAGTTAATGACTCCAACCTAAGTGTATGTAAACTTCAGACATCAACTGTATGTACTGTATACAGTACCAGTCAAAAGTTTGGACACACCTACTCATTCAAGGGTTTCTCTTTATTTAAAAAAAAAAATCTACATTGTAGCATAATAGTGAAGACATCAAAACTATGAAATAACACATGGAATTATGTAGAAACCAAAGAAGTGTTAAACAAATCAAAATATAGTTTTAGATTTTAGATTCTTCAAAGTAGCCACCCTTTGCCTTGATGACAGCTTTGCACAATCTTGGCATTCTCTCAACACTTTTTTTCATTACTACATGATTCCATATGTGTTATTTCATAGTTTTGATGACTTCACTAATATTCTACAATGTAGAAAATAGTAAAAATAAAGAAAAACCCTGCAATGAGTAGGTGTGTCCAAACCTTTCACTAGTACTGTATACATATATATATGTATATACAGTATACATATATACTGTATAAATATTTTCTCTCTGCCGCATGTAAAATTGTGTAGAATTGCAGAGAATCTGCGTTAAAACTGCAACAATTAAAGCTGAAATAAGCACGTTATTAGCCTTATGAACATAGAAACTTGGTTGCAGTTTCTATGCTACAATGGTAAAATGTCTAATATATCTTTAATACTGGTAATCAGAATGTGTTAGGTGTCAGATGTTATGCTTACGATTGAATTCATGTTTGAAGTGAAATTGTATGATTCCTTAAAAAAAAAAAAATGGTTTCAAGACCCTAAAAAGCCACTGTTTACCTTTTATTTTTCTTAATAAATAATGACTATTTGTTGTAGGGGTGCCCAAAAGTTTGAGCGCCCCTAGTATTAGTATTATGCTCGGTTGTACTAGAAATAGATGATGGCAGAAATATTGCAGTTGTGTCCTACCTATAGGCCTTTGAACAGTTCCAAAACACTATATATACACATTTTCAGAAATGTTGGTGAATTTGCTTTTATTGTTTAAAAAAAGATTTTGTGTTTTTTTTGTGTGTTTTTTTTTATCATGGCATGGGATCGTTCAATGACAGACATATTTGTTTGAAATCTATCAGTTTCATATTAGAGAGACAAATAATGATGTTTTTGTTTTGCAAAACACTATATATCCACCTCACACTCATAGAAATATGTAGTACTGCTAGGTTTTACACATTGAAATGTAACATGTAACAAATAAGTAAATATTTTATATTGAACTGTACAAATGAAACATTTGTGACGTCAATATCATATTTTTAAATCAATAGCATTATTTGAGATATGTAAGGAAAACATGTTTGACATGTTATTTTACATTTTAGTCATTTAGCAGATGCTCTAATCCAGAGCAARTTACAGTTAGTGCATTCATCTTAAGATAGCTCGGTGAGAATCACATATCACAATGAAATATACCGTATACGAACATTCCATTCCAGCTAAACAATGGATGTATAGCATTTTTGCAAAAAAACACCTTTTAATACACACATAAAATCTATTAATTAAAAATAAGAGAACAGTAATATTTTACATACACGAAGGTACCCACAAGCAATKATTTCTAGTGAAAAATCGCAAATGTGTATTTATTTTTTTATTTAGCATTTTGGAAATCTTAATTTAAATGTGTCTCACTTGGTTGTGTTGTGTATGCTATGAAGAATATTCCTTGTGTAGACATTATTACGTTGGCATTCAAGTTTGTCTTTGTGGATCTACTGTATTGACGTCGGGATATAAACAAGGAGTTTCTACCAAGCTCTTCTTACACAACCTCTGTGAGCCACGTAGAATAGAACAGTGGGAGTTTGTGTTTGTTTCTTGGATGTTCTGTTGAATATGGCGCTGGTCACAGAGGCGAGTTGAGGGGGGAACCGGGGTTTGTGGTTATGTGGGGGTGCCTGGAAGTCAGTCAGGGCGGTGGCTGAACCACCTTCCCTCCACAACCCAACATCCACCCCACCTCCACCCCCAACACACACACACACACCACCCTCCTCGTTCCCCCAACTACACCCCGCTACACAAAAAAAAACACACACAGACACAACAACACAAGAACACGCATCGTGCGACACACACCACACAACACACACACACACACACACACACACACACACACACACACACACACACACACACACACACACACACACACACACACCACACACAACACACACACGCACACAACACACAGACAATCACAAACACCACATCACGCACACCCACACACACACACACTGCTCCATCTCAACTTCTCCTCTCCAGCCAGGACAGTATAATAAAGTAGGGCTTCCGGGAGAGTGTCGTGCCAAGCAACAGGATATACTTGACGGCCTTGTTTACGAGGACTGCGTGTGATGCAATGCCACGTTCAACAGAAAGACTGATGCCACAAGACCAGAATTCATTAAAACACCTCGCTGACAATGTCCAAAAATACACACATCCAATTGGCTAAGGCACACCGCTGAACTAGTAAGCATACTGTGGCATTATGCGACGCCAGTGAAGTTCACTCGAATTTAGACGTACAAGACTATATGTAAGACTAGATTATTTATTTTTTTATCAATGTATAGACTTGGAAACATAGTACGTCTTTCGAGGTGTGAACTTGCTGTGAGGTTGTTGTTGTAACTGGTCGTCTGACAGATAGCTGGGAATTGAAAGCAAACAAGAAAGGTTGTGTTGATGGGACTCCACATACTTCCCCTGAGGATGAAGAGTCTGGCACAGCCTCTGTGGTGAAAGCCAGTGTTGGCACCGGTACTACTACAGTACTGGTGTTATACGACATCTTTTGTAATTGCATCCCTTTTATTCTTACTGTTTCAACCACGACTGGACTTGTTTCCAGGTATCTGCTCTCACACTGTCGCCATAGCCGCATAACAAATAGTAGCGTTGAACTCACCATTCAAGTGGGAAAGCTGTATTCTTCTCCGCCCACTGTTAAGGTATCAGGGTTTCCGACTGGAAACAATGGCGCATATACTGTGGGCCTATGAGAATGGTCTCTCTTACTGTGGGTTGTCTTTGTGGTCAGCACAGTCGTGTGCATTGTAATGGACACAATGTGGCTTTGAAAAGACGAATAGCGTAAATGTACAGCAGTCATTTGTTCAGATGTCAGTGTCAATGTCGCAACCATATACACAACTTACAACTCAGAAAAGCTATGTTGGTGGTCAACCTTTACGTTACTTGCTTAATACATATTAATGTCAGTTCCAGAATAATTGTTTATTTCCTATACAGGTACTGTGAAGCAATATTTCCTTTTGAGGCAGACTTGTCACCTGTGACACACATCAACATCACTACAGACAATATTTTCTTAGCCTCTTTTCCTGCTCTCTCTGCACACTTTTGCAGATCAAATGACTGCTGCTGCAGTCACCTGCCAGTGGAACGCTCCTAATCTCTCCTCTATCAGCGGCTCCTCTCCCACAGCAGGCATGGCTGAGGCCGGCCTAACCCCGTGAAGCCCCCGGGGCAGCAGAGCACCACAAAGGGCCTGACTGACTGGTGGCATGACTTCTACTGCTGGAGGTGTGTGTGAATGCGTGGGTGTGTGTTTGTTAGTGTGCCTGTGTGCGCATTCATGTGTGTGCATGCGCGTTCGTTAGGTTCCAAGCAAGTGGTACCACCGACCACCTGACCCGACAAGTCTCGCTTTGCTCTGGGTCGGTCGGCGTGTCTGTCTGATGTCTGCGGTTGAGACAGGGCGTTTTGCAGTGTCTCACCGCGTTCACAAGAAGCCGGCTTGACTGTGGCTGAGAAAGAAAGAAAAGGGATTTGGCATGTGTCAACAGGCATACCTGTTACCTGGGAGATCTACCCTCCAGGCACCTAGTGATTTTCTCATGATTGTCAAGGCCAGACGCAGACGACAGGTCTTGCAAAAGTATACTCCTCAGCAGGACTGGGGTGGCTTAGTATGGCGTCAGCCAGCACCACCACCACATTCCTAGGGGATGCTTTTAGTGTACAGGATAGGTTGGGGGAGGGATGTGTAAGTCACAATGACTGTTTTTGTTGGGCCACTGCGGGATGGTGGTGGCATGGCGGTAAATAGGGATGGTACACATACAGGTGTATGTCTGTGTTTACATGTGTATTTACTTGTGTGTGTGTGTGTGTGTGTGTGTGTGTGTGTGTGTGTGTGTGTGTGTGTGTGTGTGTGTGTGTGTGTGTGTGTGTGTGTGTGTGTGTGTGTGTGTGTGTGTGTGTGTGTGTGTGTGTGTGTGTGTGTGTGTGTGTGTGTGTGCGTGTGGTGTGTGTGTTTACGTGTGTGTGATGATTGTGTGTGTTCTCATCCTACCCATGAGAACCGAAGCAGACGTCAGGGGAATAGAATAGAATAGTCAGAGGGCTTAGAACTGGCCCCGAAAACAAACACTTTACTGCGTCTGTTGCCTCGGCTGCTGTGTACCGAAAAACAAGAGCTTTGGTGGAGATACACTGGATGCAATTTCACATCGTTTTTGGCTCCTTTTCTTCATATCGGGTTTATATGCCCTTATTAAGTGTCTTTGTTCTACTCCCTTAGAAGACTATACTTTAACTTATGTTTGTTTTAGGTTTTACTCATGTTGACTTTTCCCCATATAATTCAAAATCCACTTTCTGTCCCATGACACTGTTTTGTTTAAATCTCCTTTTCACTAAGCTATCTTCTTTCAAGTGTGGCTCCCAAGTGACAAGGTGGCCTAAATTCCCAGGTTGGGTACTTTAAGGTATTGTTTATCACGGTCTCCGTGACAGCGCCGAAACAAAAGGAGGGGTTGTGTGTGAAAGTATGGGGGGTCGTAACGCTGAACCTTGGCGTGGCGTGACAAACAATATAATAGCCATGATTACTGTCGGTTGTCTTGAAACAAAACATGAAAGGTTGCTCAAGACAGATGAAGAAGGAGCCAGAGAGGTGACGCCTACCTACCTACCACATTTTTACCAGGCTGGGTTTCTGCATAAGCACTTTGTGACATCTGCTGATGTTAAAGGGGCTTTATAAATACATTGGATTGATTGAACAGCCACTGTGTGTCTGACCCTGTCTGCTGCTATTTGTCACTACTGTTATTGGACTCACTAGCATTACAACAGAGAATACCTATACACCCTACTATCAAAAGGTGCCAAACAGATAGTCCACAGACGGAAATAGAACTGTGTGTGTGTGTGAGTGAGTGTGTGCATGTGTGAGGGAACATAGTCAATTAGCATAAGGTTACAGGCCSCATAGTCATTGGCCTCATAATAGCAGTCATTATCATGTAATTACCTGTTTTTCACTTGTCAGTCATTTACATTAGCCGCCCCAATCTCCCCTTTCCCATTGGTGCAAGTTTGTAATAAACTAATAGATGCATGGTCTAAGGCAGTTCACCTAATTGATGTGCGATGATATGATCATTAAGATAAGCTGATGGTAGCTCCTACACCCTGGGGTGACTACTACTGCTAAAATAGCAGTGTTGAAATAATAGCAGGTTCTTCCAGGACTCACTGCAGATAGCAGAGGAATCTCTAATTGCCCTCAATTATCAACGACGGGAGACCTGCTACAGTTCATTACATTACATTCCACCAGGTGGTTAGCAGTGCGTTAGTTAATGCTAATGGTGTTGAACGATATGTTGTTTAATATATCATTAGCTTGTTATTAGCCAGCGCATAGTGGAGGTTCCTCAGAGGAGGAAGGGGAGGACCATCCTCTCCAGTGAATTTCATTAAAAAACATAAACATAAACATGAAACATAAAAAAAGTTATCCTCTTCAGATAAAACTAAACTAAATARATTCATGTCACCAAATAATTGACAAAAACACACTGTTTTGCTATGAAGGGCTACAGTAGCCTCAACAGCATTCTGCATGGTAGCACCATGGTGTCGCCGGAGGACAGCTAGTTTCTATCCTCCTCTGGGTACATTGACGTCAATACAAAACCTAGGAGGTTTGTGGTTCTCACCCCCTTCAATAGACTTACACAGTAATTATGACAACTTCCGGAGGACGTCCTCTATCCTATCAGAACTCTTGCAGCATGAACTGACATGATGTCCACCCAATCAAAGGATCAAAGAATGAATCTCGTACTGAAAGCCTACGCTACAGCTAGCTAGCACTGCAGTGAATACAGTGTGGTGAGTAGTTGACTCAAAGAGAAAGAAAGACAATAGTTGAACAGTTTTGAACAAATAATTTTTTTCAAAAATGAAGGAGAGGCGAGAGGGAGAGCGAGAGTGTTAGCTATTACCCCCCCCCCCCCCCCCCAGAAAACCCACTTTCACTTTCAGTTACTTAGCTAGCCAATGAAGCTAGCTTGTTTAGCCTACTCAAACACCCAGCTCAAACAGAGTCGGATGCTATGTTAGCTAGCTGGCTATGGCTATCCAAAACTGGAACTCTTCCATGTCAAGGTAAGTTTTTGGTTTTATAAATGTATTGCCACTGGGGTGTAACTGATAAACTGCCTTGCTGCTGACTACACTGTACTGCATTGTTGTAGCGGGTTTACTAATGCGTTAGTTCGAGTAGCTATGTTGACTTTAATATGGTGGCAACGATGTAGGCAGTGTGTAGCGGTTAGTGGTTGTGATATGATTTTTTTCTCCTTCTCACAGACAGCTGATGTGTTGTATACTGAAGTCCACAAGCAAAGGGGAAATGTGAGACGAGGAGAGTGCGTATATGCTAGAAGGAATTATACAACGATCAAAGGGATCATGCTGTTTGTATGTGGCTGCTATGAAAGTGAACTGTGTTTGCGTGTGTTCAGGGGTGTATTCATTCCCCCGATTCTGTTGAAAAACGTTTTTTAAACGGAAGCAAACAGATTGAAACGGGGATAAACATACCTGAATTTGTCAAATAGAAACTGTTGGACTAATGATTACACCCTACATCAGCTAGATACAGGCAAGAGTGTGCAAGGCAGTAAAGAATGTGTCAATGTCTGTCACCTTGACTACTAAAGTTTCTCTCGACCTGTTGTAAACATTAATTCATAGGCTAGGTTGCAGCAACATCATGATGGGTAAAGGGGAAAATGTTGTATCATGCAGTAGCCTACACCTATCAGTGTTACATTGAGCTGGGTGAATGGAATATGAATGACAGTCATTCGCGACCGCCACTGCCACCTTTCATTGACAATTTTATATTAAAAGCAAAGGCAAAWGTTTTTAATAGGGCAGATCGGTTAGAATATGTGCTTACACAAATACGGCTGATGCGTGATCAAGCCTCTAAAGGCGTTTCTATGGTCTGAGCGGGTGTGGTGTTTCTAGTGTGACATAGAAGAGGCCTCACTTGCCACACTGCCAATAACTGAAGGGATGGGAACATACTGTACTCTGAGCCTGTCCTTAGATGAACTCTGATTCTTTGAGTTTTTATACAGCGTTCATGTCTTTGTAGACAAACTTGAGTGTTGAATTGGCAAGCCGTTACTTAACATGTTCTCAACTTAACTGGTTCAACCGCAAGCTACCTGGTTAAATCAATTTTGTGACATGGCAATATTGCACACACTCAGGTAGTCACGCATGCGCCCACACACACAGAAGCACACACCTAGGACATTCCCCTCCGGCGCTTTTCTTGCCGATTTAGCTACTACGTAGAGTAGGGAGGGCCAGGACACAGACGGCTAATGCTAGGGCTAAGCCTTAGCCTCTCGTGACAAGATGTGTCGTCCTGGAATTAGTCATGCTCTAAGGTGCCGCTGGGACATCTATTATTCATCAGTAGCTCCCCTCCCCAGTCCTGTCACGTCATGTCCCCTGATCTCTGCCAGGAACAACGATTTATGCACCAGCAGATAGTCTAGCTGCGGGACGCTAGGAGACACGCACACACGGCTTAATTAAGGAAATGGAGACAAAATGCGCATGGAAGCAAATTGACTCGTTGACCCCGCTTACTGACTGACACCCGCACATTACACACATCTCCTACCGTGCGTTCTATCACCTTTGATCGTTTGATCACTTTGCATCTATTTACTGTACTTTGAGCTCTTTGTTTGGAGGGATATGCCATTGACTCGATCGGCTATCCCCTATCTATGGGGCTAGGTTAGCAATACTAGCTATAAGCTAGCCCCATTTCTCTACCATGTAGAGAGAGACACTTAGTTNCCCATTTCTCTACCATGTAGAGAGAGACACTTAGTTGTGTTGAAGTGACAAAGCAGCATTAGGCCAGAGGTCTTAGAGGGACTAATCGAGAGAGAGAGAGAGGTGAAGGGTTTTTTAGTGTTGCTGTGAATTATTGAAGATGATCAGGTTTCCTGTGCTCTCCTCTCCTGCACGCATGAGGGAAGAGAAGGCTCCGCGTTCCTTTTGCACGATGGAAAGAAAGACAACACCAGTAATCCCTGTACACAATTTGTTGGAGGAGCCGCATAGTGGAGAGGCCAGTGTGCGTGTACTTGTGTGTGTGCACGCATGTTTTCCAGCATGATTGTGTGTATTTCCAGCCGAGGGGAAAGCGCTAGGCAGCCTTGCCTACCCAGCTCTCCTGTCTAAATGTTCCTCTCCCAGTATCTCAGGTCTACTCTATGTGTGATGGGCCTCTCTCTCTCTCTCTCTCTCTCTAGAGCTCCTGTTTCCCTCAGCACTAATTACCTCAATACTGTACAACCCAGCCTTCTCAGGAGAGCCTCTTGTCTCTATTGGATAATAATAGAAAATTATGCACTAAAGGACTTTTGGGGTGGGACACACGCTTTGTTAATGTGTCTCAAATGACTCCTGAGGTGTAATAATACCAAGTCAAGTTCATTGTCAAAGTGGCTCATTCTGGAGGTAAGTGTCTACAGTTGCAGTCAAATATATTGGCACCCTTGCACAATTCACTATGTCTTCTAAAATATATTGCAGTTGAGAAAACGTTTGTTTGATTTAGAACTGCACCGAACCCCCACATTTTTTTGAAACTGAAATTGAGATTTTTCATTWAAAAAAATAAAAAAATGGCCTGGACAAAATTTAAATTAATTTGGTTGGAGGCAAGTGATTCCTGTTTACTGTGTACTTTATCTCACATGTGGTAAGTTGCAGGTCCCTACAGTGTAAAAAAAAAAAGGCCATTCAACAAGTTTGAAAAAGAGAAAACAGAACATGTGCTCTATTGCATTGTAAAGTGCAAGGGTGCCAATATATTTGACCGCAGCTGTATGTGGAGAGGAGAGGTCGAGGATGTCAATGTTACTGTGTATTTAGGGTATAAGATCAGTCTGTGTGGTATTTTATAGTGGTGTTATATCAGCATTTCAATATTGTACATTGTGTTAGTTGCTTCACTTGAATTTAGTTGAGAGATGGAATTGCAGTATATTAGGGACGAATCAACATTTTCTGGGGGAAAAGGAAAGGTGGATACCTAGTCAGTTGTATTGTACAAAGGGGGGGGGGGGCTGTCCAACTCAAGATGTCAAAAAACAAAAATGCACCCCCCCTCCCCATAGTTAAAAATTCCGTAGAAGTTAAAAGCTTATTTCCACTGCGGCCTTTTTGAAGAGGGAAGAAGGAAGGGGAATGCAACAAGGTTAAGTGACAATAGTAGTGGCAACAGACAATGACAGACACAATTGTTGTTTGATTCATAGCATGAGATAATTAGGACAATTCCCTTTCCTAATAAACAATTATTGACAGGTACATCTCCCTTGTCTCACATACCCTTAATATATAACAAAAAATCAATACCTAATATACACAAGACAATCACAATACGATAAACAACTGGCACCAAAAGGCAGACCATATGCAATCCCGGGAATTTTCCTTCTCAGCCACATACGTTAATCTTACGACTCACTTTCGAGACATGCTACCATTTAGCTATTTTTCACTGAGAACTTGAAACTACATTATAAGTTTCAAATTCCTAGGAAGACTATTCTAAAGAATGGCAGCTGAGTATAAAAAAATTATTTCCCTATACCACTTTTAAATCTTAAAGGAACAACGTCAGTTCCACTCCTTTTAGTGGAATAGTTATGGTTATCCCGGACCAAGTTAKAGTAGTTACAAAKAGTTGAAGTCGGAAGTTTACAWACACCTTAGCCAAATACATTTAAACTCAGTTTTTCACAATTCCTGACATTTAATCCAAGTAAAAATTCCCTGTCTTAGGTCAGGTAGGATCACCACTTTATTTCAAGAATGTGAAATGTCGGAATAATAGCAGCGAGAATTACTTATTTTAGCTTTTATTTCTTTCATCACATTCCCAGTGGGTCAGAAGTTTACACACACTCAATTTGTTTCAGGTAGCCTTCCACAAGCTTCCCACAATAAGTTGAGTGAATTTTGGCCCATTCCTCCTTACAGAGCTGGTGTAACTGAGTCAGGTTTGTAGGCCTCCTTGCTCGCACACGCTTTTTCAATTCTGCCCACACATTTTCTATGTGATTGAGGCCAGGGCTTTGTGATGGCCACTCCAATACCTTGACTTTGTTGTCCTTAAGCCATTTTGCCACAACTTTGGAAGTATGCTTGGGGTCCTTGTCCATTTGGAAGACCGATTTGCGACCAAGCTTTAACTTCCTGACTGATGTCTTGAGATGTTGCTTCAATATATCCACATCATTTTCCTACCTCATGATGCCATCTATTTTGTAAAGGCACCAATTCCTCCTGCAGCAAAGCACCTCCACAACAATGATGCTGCCACCCCAGGGCTTCACGGTTGGGATGGTGTTCTTCGTCTTGCAAGCGTCCCCTTTTTTCCTCCAAATGTAACGATGGTCATTATGGGCAAACAGTTCTATTTTTGTTTCATCAGACCAGAGGACATTTCTCCAAAAAGTACGATCTTTGTCCCCATGTGCAGTTGCAAACCGTAGTCTGGCTTTTTTATGGTGATTTTGGAGCAGTGGCTTCTTCCTTGCTGAGCGGCCATTCAGGTTATGTAGATACTTTTGTACCTGTTTCCTCCAGCATCTTCACAAGGTCCTTTGCTGTTGTTCTGGGATTGATTTGCACTTTTCGCACCAAAGTATGTTCATCTCTAGGAAACAGAACGCGTCTCCTCCTGAGCGGTATGACGGCTGCGTGGTCCCATGGTGTTTATACTTGCATACTATTGTTTGTACAGATGAACGTGGTATCTTCAGGCATTTGAAAATTGCTCCCAAGGATGAACCAGACTTGTGGAGGTCTGTAATTATTTTTTCTGAGGTCTTGGCTGATTTCTTTTGATTTTCCCATGATGTCAAGCAAAGAGGCACTGAGTTTGAAGGTAGGCCTTGAAATACATCCACAGGTACACCTCCAATGGACTCAAATGATGTCAATTAGCATATCAGAAGCTTCTAAAGCCATGACATAATTTTCTGGAATTTTCCAAGCTGTTTAAAGGCACAGTCAACTTAGTGTATGTAAACTTCTGACCCACTGGAATTGTGATACAGTGAATTATAAGTGAAATAATCTGTCTGTAAACAATTGTTGGAAAAATTCCTTGTGTCATGCACAAAGTAGATGTCCTAATCGACTTGCCAAAACTATAGTTTGTCAACAAGAAATTTGTTGAGTGGTTGAAAAACGAGTTTTAATGACTCCAACCTTAGTGTATGTAAACTTCCGACTTCAACTGTAGGTACCTGGGGACCCTACTGTGGACAATCTTATGTACAAGAGAACGTTTAAATCTGAGAGACTCTCTTCTCCACTTTGAGCCATCTATGGCTTTCAAAGTGGGAATGGTTAAGATGCGTAAGTGCTGAAAGTTTAATAATAATCGTGATTAATTTGCTCTGAGATGTCTGCAATTTATTTTGTATTATCTTGGGGGCACTATTGTACCAGGAAGAGCATGCATAGTCAAAGTGGCACTGAACAAGAGCCCCTGCCAATGTCCCCATTGCATTCCTATCCAGATATTTGGAGGTTTTTGCCAGAACCTACATTTTATTGTTCACTTTGGAGATAACCATCTGACAGGGGAGAGCATGGCACAAAAGGTTATCTAGCAGACATCCAAGATAATTAACATAGTGTTTTGCTGTGGCTACTATGTCACCTACAGTACTACCACCTTAAAATCAAGGGATCTCCTCAGTTTCACTTTGGACCTGAACAAGATGGACTCTGTTTTTCCAAGGTGAAGAGACAGCTTATTGTCATATAGCCATTTACTGACATTCAGAAGTTCAGCACTGAGGGGTTTCCTCAACCACATTTGTGTCTTTGTGGGAAACCAACAGTGCAGAATCATCTGCATAGAGGAAAAGGTCAGATGTACAGGCAGATTTCAGATCATTTATATTCAATAGAAAAAAAGTGGTCGCAGCACACTCCCTTGAGGTGCCCCACAGCTCAAGATTTTGGGTTTAGACAGGGTCCCATCCACATCCACCATCAGTTTACTTCCTTGCAGATACGAGCTAACCCATTTTACGGCTAAGGGGTTAAAGCCCATGGCTCTTAGTTTGATTAACAGAATCTCATGATCCACTGTATCAAACACCTTTTGGAGATCTAACATAACCATGCCACACAATTTCCCTCCATCTACTTCCTTTCTTATGTAGTCAGTTAGATATATCAGGCAAGTGTCGGTGGAATCTGATTTTCGAAATCCAGATTGGAGCTCATATAATAGGTTACGTAAGGAAATACAACTGTCAATCTGCTCAAACATAATATTTTCCATGACCTTTGATAAAACACACAGGATTGAGACAGGCCGATAGTTTCCATGATCTAACTTATTCCCTTTTTTATATAAAGAAATGACCCGTGCAAGTTTTAGTCCACTGGGAAAACACCCTAGTCCAACAGATTTACTTACCATGTGAGTTACACATGGGGTGATAATTACCGCAACATCCCTTAGAAATGTGGCACAAATGTTGTCAAGACCAGTTGCCTTGGAATGGTCAAGTTCTTTATGCTTCTTCAGCACAGTTGACTCAGACACCTCTTCAAATGAAAAGGCATCTTACTTGAATCCCCTGCTGTGAGTAAAACTGTTGGACATGACTCTCCCCATGGCAACCTGATTGACAAGGTCATTTGCTAACGAATGTATTAGCTATAGTTGTAAAATAGTTATTCAGACTGTCTGTAACCATGGTATTGTCTGATGTAACCTTTCCTCCAATGTCCAAGGTAAGATTTCGAGCTTTGGTCTTTAATCTGTTACTGTTACCTAGCAGCTTCAGACACTTCCATAATTTACTCAGATTGTTCCTATGTTCAACTATTTTGTCTTTAAAATAATCTTTCTTGGCCTTTTGTATCATCCTGTTGACCTCATTTCGTAATTTCTTAAAGTCTATAAATATATAATCTGCTCTGGATTTCCTGAACTCCAGAAAGCGTTCATTTCTACGCTTAATTGCCTTTAAAATGTTATAGTTTATCCATGGTTCTGTACTTTGCTTAATTCTAAAAAAAAATCTGGAGCCTGCTTATCTACAGCATCTAAAAACAATGATTTAAAATTGCCCCATGCATTTTCCACCTCATTGCATTTCAATACAGCAGACCAGTCCAATTTGCTCAAACAATTAACAAAAATATCTGCACTATAATTCTTCATAGACCAATTGTTTTATTGAGATATGACAGTTAAAGACTGTTTTCTGAACCTTCCTACTACAGAAATCATGGTATGAGCCCATAGTGTACAACCCCATTGTTTTATATCCTTGATCTATCCGACACCAACACAAGGTCAGGGATTGTTTGGGTAGAAGGACAGACCCTGGTGGGCTCATTAATCAACTGGTATAAGGCAAACAGATTACAATTTTTTTTAAGAGCTTTAAAAGTAGCATGGCCCTTTTTGAGCATATCTGTGTTAAAATCACCAGTAACAATAACCTCTGATTGACCAAAATCTGCACAGTTGGAGCAAGTCTCCTCCAACAATTCATAAAACTTGTACTGGTCTGGTGGTCTGTAACAGGTTACGACTATAATGGGTTTGCATTTTGGTAATAAAATGTCCAACCACACAGCTTCAATCTCGTCATGGCTTAAATGTGATCTATAGTTGAACCCAACATCTGATCTTACATAAGTACAAACTCCGCCGCCTTTTCGATTGCGGTCTCTTCTAATTACTGCATCATTTACAACTTCAATCTCAGAGTTTTTTTTATCCAACCATCTAACCATGTTTTGGTAAAGTAAAGCACACCCACCTTACAGCTTCTGGAGAGTAGGCAAATTTCCTCAATCTTGGGAAGAAGACTTCTAACGTTGAGATGAAGGATGTACAGTCCTCTCGTAGAAAACACATTTTCTAAAGTCAWGTTCTCCTCATCTTCAGATGAGTGTTGTCTTCATGCAGTCCAACCCGAGCAGTGAAGCTCCATCCAGGGTTCGCGCTGGCGTCAGACCAGGGGTTTGCCTTTCTGATCCCCTGCCCCTGCCCCTGCCRCTATCCCCGGGCCGCTCCACGTCCATTCGGCACAACTGAGTGTCTCGACTGGGGCCTCCTTCGGCATCCTCTCCTGGTTTCCCCACCTCGCTCGGACTGTAGATTGAAGCAGGAGGATTAAGTTGGTTGTCATGATCAAGGTCTATTTATTATGTATACTCGAAAGAGAGGGTTGTTGCTCTGTCCCTTCTGACCCTCTCTATTATAGCATGCCGCTGCTCCTATGGATTTATCGCTAGAAAACGGGCCGGGGCTCTGATGAACATCTCCAGACAGTAACAGGCATAAAGTAATTCTGAGGTTTCCACCATCTATTTGGCATTTACCCCTGACCTTAATCACCCTTTTGAAGGGACTATGCCAGCTAGAATATACAAACATGTTAAATAGGGTGTATTTCCCGTGGCCAAAATGCTTAGTGCCAATCTGGTCTTTGAGCCTGATCTTCTGATTAAAACCGCATACTTTGTCAAAAGAACATCGACTTGATGTACGAAAAGGGCCAGTATCTATAAACGTTAATATAAAACCGTAAATTAAAAACGCTGCCAACATGCCAAACTTTCCAGCTGCCATCTTGTTATTCAAGTAAAAAAAAGACACATCTCAACATCAACTGTTCAGAGGAGACTGCATGAATCAGGCCTTAAATGGTCAAATTGCTACAATGAAACGAACACTAAATGACACCAAAAAGAAGAAGATACTTGATTGGGCCAAGAAACACGAGCAATGGACATAAGAACGGTGGAAATRTGTCCAAATTTGAGATGTTTGGTTCCAAACGCCGTGTCTTTGTGAGACGCGGAGTAGGTGAATGGATGATCTCTGCATGTGTGGTTCCCACCGTGAAGCTTGAAGAAGGAGGTGTGATGGTGTGGGGGTGCTTTGCTGGTGACACTGTCTGGGATTATTTAGAATTCAAGGCACACTTAACCAGTATGGCTACCACAGCATTCTGCAGCGATACCCCATCCCATCTGGTTTGCGCTTAGTGGGACTATAATTTATTTTTCAACAGGACAATGACCCAAAACACTCCTCCAGGTTGTGTAAAGGCTATTTGACCAAGGAGAGTGATGGAGTGCTGCATCAGATGACCTGGCCTCCACAATCACCCAACCTCAACCCAATTGCAATGGTTTGTGCTCAGCATGTGTGGGAACTCCTTCAAGACTGTTGGAACAGCATTCCAGGTGAAGCTGGCTGAGAGACTGCCAAGAGTGTGCCAAGCTGTCATCAAGGCAAAGGGTGTCTACTTGAAGAATCTCAAATATAAAATATATTTTGGTTTGTTTAACACTTTTTTGGTTACTACATGATTCCATATGTGTTATTTCATAGTTTTGATGTCTTCACTATTATTCTACAATGTAGAAAATGGTAAAATGAAAGAAAAACCCTTGAATGAGTCGGTGTGTTAAAACTTTTGACTTGTACTGTACATATATAATTACATAGATACAGACACATTACAGAAATAGAGATGAAAAAAATGCTCAACCTCCAGTTGAGTATGAGGGGGAGTTTAAGTACAATTCTTACAAGCTTATTTGGCTGGTAGCTTATTCTTTAGATGTTTAGGGCTGATGGAGAACCATGATGTGCAGGCATACTCAAAGTGACACTGGACTAGCGCACTTGCCAGAGTCTTTAGGGTGTCGATATCTAGATTTTCATCCAATTGGCGACATATTTTCATGTGAATATTCTAAAATCCTCAATAAAACAATATGCCAGTTCCTTTAGAAACTGTTTCAGCTGTCAGAGATTTGAGCACAAAATGTATCAGGGCATTGCATGCAATATAGGCACCACTCCCTCCAGTATGATATGAATTTAATATATATATATATATATATATATATATATATATATATATATATACAGCACTAGTCAAAAGTTTGGACACGTCGGACCAAGATGCAGCGTGGTGAGTATTCATATTTATTTCAAATACTTTTAAGAAAGAACAAAACAATAAACAAACGAAGACGCTACAGTCCCGAAATAGTGAACACACAAACATGAACAACATAACAGGAACAATCACGCACAAAARACACTACAAAACAGGCTACCTAAATATGGCTCCCAATCAGAGACAATGACAAACACCTGCCTCTGATTGAGAACCATATCCTGATACCCTGATTCCAAGATGGCGTAGCAGTCGGACGTGTCTTTGTCTCGTTTGTCCCGTGTAAATAGTCTTCGTATTTTTCGTATACATTTCGTATATATTTTAATTTCACTTTTAATTTCACTTTCCATCTAGGAACTGAATATACATTCCTACATTCCGCCTCACCCAATGTGGTACGGACCTGCTATTTTTTTATACTTTAGAACCGTAACCCCAATCAGAAGCTAGCCAGATAACTAGCTACTAGCTAGTAGTCAGTTAGCCACTGCTGCGGTCTTCACCCTCAACTCGGACACAGCCAGCTTCAATACCGGGCCAATACCTGCCAGTCTGCAAGCGCGATATCAACCCAGAGCATATAGGACTGCTTTTTCTCTACCACATCACCGGATTCCTGACGCAAGCTCTGGACAATTACACCGTATCGTCTGTTCACATGCTATGCTTATTCTTGGCCAGGTCGCAGTTGCAAATGAGAACTTGTTCTCAACTAGCCTACCTGGTTAAAAAAGGTGAAATAAAAAAAATAAAATAAAATATCAGG
>NC_036857.1:38224555-38329899 GCF_002910315.2 Salvelinus sp. IW2-2015 | reverse complement strand
ATCACAGCTAGCTAGCTGCAACGAGTGGCTACTACTGGCTAAACCTCTGTCCGAAGCAAGCACCAGTAGCCTTGAGCTAGCCTCGAGCTAGGCCCATCTGCCGGCTAGCCGAAGAGGTCTACAGCGAATTCTTGGGCTACAATACCTCTTTTGCCAATTGATCGGACCTACTTCTGCACAGACACCAGCCCTGTTATTAGCTGGATTACTCACAATTTACCAGCATCGGACTGTCTCTCGACAACAACGCCGGATTCCTGCGTAATCCCTGAGCCACTACTTCTGATCCTCACAGCTAGCTTGCAGCTAGCGCAGCTAGCGCCACTGCCACGAAGCTAGCACCAGTTAGCAAACACAATTCACAATTCACAACCTCTCTTTCGCCATCCGGCTTGGATTCTCTGTCGATACGACCACTGTCTGAGCAGACCCCTCCGTCTGAGCAGACACCCCCCGGGCTACTAACTTTAAACGCCGCGTGCTAGCTTAGTGGAGGCCTCCCTGCTCCATCTACGGCTGCCCCTGGACACTATGATCACTTGGCTACATAGCTGATGCATGCTTGACTGTCCATTAATTCACGGTACTCCATTCTGTTTTATTTGTGTTTTATCTGTCGGGCTCCCCCCCCTTACTGACTTTACCAAACGAAAACCCCACATAGAAACACAACACATAGAACCCACCCAACTCACGCCCTGACCAACTAAAACAAAGAAAATACAAAAGAACTAGGGTCAGAACGTGACACTCATTCTAAGATTTTTCTTTATTTGTACTATTTTCTACATTGTAGAATAATAGTGAAGACATCAAAACTATGAAATAACACATATGGAATCATGTAGTAACCAAAAAAGTGTTAAACAAATCAAAATATATTTTATATTTCAGATTCTTCAAAGTAGCCACAATTTGCCTTGACGACGCACAAAAAAAGCTTCATAATAGCCACACCATAACAAACCTTCACAAACGTTTCTAAAGTTTACTAGGGTAATATCAAAGGAAGTGAAGTCATTGTTTGTAGGGAACATATGAGCAGAAGAGCGAATGTAAACCATGAAAAAACACAATAAACCTCCTCTGTGCACCCCCAAAAAACACACAACCCTCACAAAAGCTAAAAAAAAACTTTCACAACTGTCAAGGCTGTGGGTAACTGGTGAAAGGAGTCAGGCGCAGGAGAGCTGAGATGCGTGGACAAGGTATTTAATTCAAGAAAACACCAGTATAAACACAATACTATGGTGCTGGACAAATACCGGTACCATGAAATAAACGGGCGTAAATAACAAAACCCGTCAACAATATACCAGGCGTCAGATACAGCCTTACAATAAAACAAACACGCACACAAACATGGGGGAAACCAGAGGGTTAAATAATGAACATGTAATGGGGGAATTGAAACCAGGTGTGTAAAAAACAAAGACAAAACAAATGGAAAATGAAAAGTGGATCGGTGATGGCTAGAAGGCCGGTGACGTTGACCGCCGAACGCCGCTCGAACAAGAAGAGGGACCGACTCCGGCGGAAGTCGTGACAACAACCCTCCCCTATTTTCGAACACCCCTCCCCCCAGTACATTTCGACCTGTAACTTACTGCCCTTGAAATTGTTTTATGACAATTAATGGTTTTCCCAACCGTTTCCCCGCACAATATACTGTGATTGTGATGTCTCTTGCAGCAACTTTATTTTCATTGTGACTCTTGTCTAAAACTGAAAGATGTATAGTGTGAAGATTGATTGTTTAAAAGCTGATATCATAGGCTACTAAGGTTTGGCATGATAGTCCCCTACAAATAGAATGGCACCAACTCAATGTCTGTACCACTCACATAGTGTGTGTCCGACATGGTAAAGTTTATTCAAAGACCTCATACTTGGCATGGATCGCTAGCTGTTTTGAAATGAAATAGCTAGTTTGTTCAGTGTCTGAATGATTTAGCGGCAAATTAATTGATTAATGAATTCATAGACCTCAGTGGAGGCTCCTCAGATGAAGAAGGGGAGGACTATCCTCCTCAGTGAATTTCATAAAAATTAAAATGGTTAAACATTAAAAAGTGGTCCTTTTTAGATAAAACTATGCTAAATATATTTACATGTCACCAAATAATTGATTAAAACGGTTTTGCAATGAAGGTCTACAGTAGCCTGAACAGCAATCTGTAGGTTAGTACCATGGTGTAGCCGGAGGACAGCTAGAGTGTTTTTCATCCTCCTCTGGGTACATTGACTTCAATACAAAACCTAGGAGGCTCATGGTTTTCATCCCCTTCCATAGACTTACAAAGTAATTATGACAACTTCCAGAGGATGTCCTCCAACCTATCAGAGCTCTTGCAGCATGAACTGACATGTTGTCCACCCAATCAAAGGATCAGAGAGTGAATCTAGTACTTAAAGCATAAGCTCCACCTAGCTAGCACTGCAGTGCAGAAAATGTGGTCAGTAGTTGACTCAAAGAGAGAGAAATACAATAGTTGAACAGTTTTGAACAAATTCATTTATAAAAAAATGAAGTCGAAGAAAGAGAGGGAGCGAGAGAGAGATAGCTATATTTCGTAATATTTTTTGTTCACTTTCACTTAGCTAGAGAATGCACCTAGCTAGTTTAGCCTACTCAAACACCTGGCTCAAAAAACAGAGAGGGATGCTATGTTAGCTAGCTGGCTATGGCAATCCAACACTGGAAATCTACCAAGGGAAGCTTTTGGTTTTATATGTTTATTGCCACCAGGGCCTGCCTGTTTAACTGCATACTGACTGTACACTGCACTGCATGATTGTAGCGAGTTTACTAACGCGTTAGTTCTAGTAGCTACAACAATGTAGGTAGGCTGTGTGTAGCGGTTATGATATGAAGGTTTGGCTTTGAACGCAGCGTGGTCAGCGTACATTTTCCTTTATTAAATAAAAATGACGCCGAACAAAGCAACAAACACTACAAAAAAACAAACCGTGAAGCTACAGGCTATGTGCCCTAAACAAAAGTCAACTTCCCACAAAAACAGGTGGAAAAAAGAGCTACCTAAGTATGGTTCTCAATCAGAGACAACGATAGACAGCTGCCTCTGATTGAGAACCATACCCGACCAAACACAAAGAAAAAGAAAACATAGAAATAAAGAAACTAGAATGCCCAKCCTAGTCACACCCTGGCCTAACCAAAATAGAGAATAAAAACCTCTCTATGGCCAGGGCGTGACAGTAGTACTGTCAAAATTATATTCCAGTGCAAGAAATCAAAATAATACACATCCATTCATATAAAATGCTATATATGCTATTTTAACCTTGAAGCATTTTTAGGGGTATCCGATTTTATGTTTCGGTCTGTGTTTCCCTTCCCTTTATTACCTTGCGGGGTAGAGTAGAAGTGCCTAAGCATTCTCCCTCCAGGGTGCAATGGAAAATCCCATGCTGTCCTTCAGAGTGTGTTTCCCTTCCAGTGAGCTCATCTTGTTAGCCTAACCACAACACAGCCAGGCAGGAGAAAGCCACACTCCCTCAGGCATCAGGCATCAACTCTCCCAGCCATATTTGGTTCGGTGTTTTAACACTAGGAGGGAGTGTTGAGCCAGTTAGGACCTACAGCATGTATGGGATGTACTGTATGATAGATCAGAGTAAAGCAAAGTACAAGGAAAGGAGAAGAATACGGCGATGTGGATGATCTACATATGGAATATAGTATCTAGCCCAAACATAATTGGGCCAACTTAACAGTGCATGCCATCACATCTTCGAACAAAGAAACATAAACAATAACTCTGTTTTTTTTCTCTCCGGTTAATCTCAAGGCACTACATACTGGTAGGGGTAGACGCTACGTTTTTACAAAAGAGGAAGCCACTGGGGTCAAAATGTGTTATTTACCCAACAACCACCTGCATTTAAGTGTGTCGTTCTGCCAATTGAGCACATTGAGCACAATTGAGTACAGGACAATAGTAAGTGCCTATTAAGTGCCTATTAAGTGCCAAATAAAGTAACAGGGTCGACCGTAACAGGGTTGACCGTAACAGGGTTGACTATTTCAATTTAAATCAGCCATAAATCCACTTGTGACAGGGGATATGGAAGCTTGTTGTGTGCAGCAGGGAGTGGCAATTGAATGGGAGCTTCACAAAATATATATTTTTTAAATGGTTAAATCATTTCTAGCCTGTCTATCTATGGGTGACAGGGTTGACGACCCGCTCACTGCAAAAATAGAGGAACCAGTTCACCTGCTTTAACTCTACGATTTAACTATTAGATGTTCAACGTTTCTTTATATATTTTTTTAAGGAATAGTTTCACCATATTAAAACGAGAGTTCAGTTGACGTAACAGGGTTGACCTTAAAATGAGGGGAAGACGTAAATGAATCACGAATCACCTCAACGAATGAATAATATTCAGAAACGAGTTTGTCAAAGCAACAACATAAATAGGGCTTTACAATGAGAAATATAGAGACATTCTGAGATGAACCGGGTACAAATCTTCCCAGCAGTGATACAGACGTAGGGACATGTAAAAATGCATTAACTTGGCACTTTAGCAAGCCTTTATTCATATTAAAAATCAGATGTATTGAATTCACCATGTGGTCTTTATTAAAAGGGCACTTCATTTAATATAACAYGCTTTTAAATGTCAATATTTGTGCACAATTTCTTCTTTATATACCAAAGGGAGGCAAAAGGCACTCTTTTGATGGAATGACCCAGGTGTAAAGGCACTCAGGGGAATATAGAATACCCCCACCTCCCCTCGTATCCCCTTACCCCCCATTATAACTGAGTGACCCCATTGTTCCCTATGCGCCCAGTGCCCACAGAGATTAGAGGCATTGTCCCCTGACCAGTGACCAATGCTATGGCCAGGGGACTCACCTGTCTGTCACCATCCCAGGGAACACAAAGCCACATCTCCTCTCTGTCAGTGGTGACGGCGACAGGGGGACACTTTCAAAGGAAGCCTGTTTTGAACGGTCTGATGATCATTGTATGACCCAGTCTGGATTCACTGGTGTTGATGGTTGACATCATCACTTCTCTGATGAGCGACTGTGACTGTCACGTAGATCCTAGTGGTTAGAAGTAGTGTGGGACTGAAGAATAGGGCAACCTTTTGGCATAGCCATTTATAAGTATAAGTATTTATTTATTTTTATTTCTATTTCACCTTTATTCAACCAGGCAGGCCAGTTGAGAACATGTTCTCATTTACAACTGTGACCTGGCCAAGATAAAGCAAAGCAGTGCGACACAAACAACACGGAGATACACATGGGGTAAACAAACGTACAGTCAATAACACAATAGAAAAGTCTATATACAGTGTGTGCAAATGTAGTAAGATTAGGGAGGTAAGGCAACAAATAGGCCATAGTGGTGAAATACAATTTAGCAGTTAACACTGGAGTGATAGATGTGCAGAAGATGAATTTTCAAGTACTGATACTGGGCTGCAAAGGAGAAGAAAAAAGTATGTGGGTGAAGGAGTCAAAAGATACTGATATTGCATGCTTGACACACGTATGCTCATTTACCCGTCTTGTCTACTAAACACATTTGAATTGAAGTCACTTGGTTAATGTCCATTCCTTGTTTTCTCTGAAGTCAGAACCCTCTGAAGTGGACAGTGAACACTTCCCGTAAACTTCTATCAGTCGGCTGCAGCCTGCAGTGGTGACATGCCTTCTCCTTCCTTAATAAATGCCCTTTGTTCCACCTGCAGGCTCTTGAGGCCAGGGGTCAACTACACCTGAGGCCGGTTCCCACAGACAAAGGTCCTGTGTGTGTCATGGCACCAGGCCACCAGTTGACTGTCACGTACACCCAGCAGGCAGGTATGCAGAGTGGACAGAGGAACACAAAGAGAGGTCCATTCACACGCTGACACCTCAGCTGAATTCAGACTCCTATTGGCTGAATAATACCATAGAACTGTAGGACAAAGATGGTGGATTAATGAAGATGTCTTACTCAGGCCATCTACTATAAAAAAAAAGGTAGTGGCTACGGATACAGAGTTTTTGCCCCTCCGAAAACCTCTGTCTTAAAGCTAAGGATCCGGATCACGTTTTGCGCATGTGTTACTTTACGCACACGTTTGTTTTTTCTAACGTAGCTGCTGCTCACACTCCCKGTCCCTTCACGGTTCTCTCTCTACTCACCCTTTTCTGAACCATCACGATGTAGCTGCCTCATATTTCTGAACAGCTGCAATAAAAACCCTGCGACGATTTGAATGAACATTCCAAAACATAACCTATATATTATGAAGGCTACAATCTGTATATATATATATCCAATCTGATGTAATGGATATTGCAGTTGCACAAGCAGGACTCAGTCCCTACACTTTGGAGCAAAAACAATCAGCGTTTTGCGTGATGATGTGTGGTCACTGTTATGGTCGGCTTACCAATGCGATAGCAGCTGGGTCTGGTCTGCTTCGTTCTTTGACTTTATATGAACCAGAAAAAAAGGAGTGAGTGAGATGTCTTGCATTCCTCATCCATCTCTGAGGAGGATACTGGAACAGCTTTCTGGCGACGTATGTGCATCATGCAAAAATGTTTGTGTTTTCATCATATAACAAAAACTCACAATGTGTACTTTTGTTTACTATGAACTACTAGGTGGAAGGACACCATTTTAAATGTAGGATAAATCAATACATTCTCAGAAGCACTGCAAAGGTACAGTGTCTCCACACTTTGAATTTCATGTAACAGTATTCAAATCCACTCATCTGTATTCTGTACTAAATGCATTCCCTGTATTTCTTCCAGCAGTTCCCAGCTCCTCTGGCAGCTAGTCAAGGCCGGCAGATGGGAACCTTTAAGTCCACCATCATGTTCCCGTGTGTGAGGAGACGTTGGCCCCTGTAGGAGCAGAGAGAGTACTGGCCAGAAGCCGTTGTGCACAGGAGGTGTGTGTGTGTGTGTGCGCACGTGCATGTGTGTGAAGGGGGGGCCGCTACCTGTGCAGACATGAGTGGAACAGGTGAGACCCACTGTCCCTGTTGCCTGACAAGGCTTGGAGCCAGAGTTCCCCCCACCCCCCTGGCTGCACCCTCCCCTTGGTCTCCCCATTCTGTCCCCCACCCATCCACCATACTCACTGCCAACCCTCCTCCACCTGTCAGTACTGTCACCTGGGTTGGGAACCGGCTGGGTCCCACCCTCTCTTCCTCCTTTCCTCCCCGACCCCCAAACCTGGCTGAAGCTTGTCTGCAAGTGGGATCTTCCAGCAAGACAATAACCCCAAGCACACATCAAAATCCCACAAAGAAATTGTTAATTGACCACAAAAATCCACATTTTGTAATGGTTACCTTAGTCTCAGTGAATTGAAGAGGGCTGTCCATACACAGACAGATATCCCTTTCAATGTGTTCTCCAATTTCGTAAATCATTTTAGAAAAAGGCTCAGTGCCGTTATGCTTGCAAGGAAAGGTATTGAAAGGTACTAAGAACAAGGGGGGCAATAATTTTGACCCTTATACTTTTGTGATTTAAAAAAATAAATATTACTTGTTAAACAAAATGTATTTCTCTGAGCAATTGTATTAGTTTAAACAACGTCTTTTGAATTCTTTTGAGCATTCAATATAGCTCAGTATTTGTATTATTTATTTGTTAGTCTTTTTTGCTCATCTTTCTGAAGGGTGCCAATCATTTCGGTCATGACTGTATGGCGGTTATACCCGGCAGTTGTGATGTGATGATGACGGTGTGAGCCACTCCCCTGCTGTTTGGTCTAACTAACTGACAGACCATTGATCTGCAATGTGAATCTGTTACTGTAAGTTACGGAACATGAGGCCATTTTGAACCACACATGCTCATACTTCTACACAATGGGATTTATGTGTGAAATATCCACAGTTGCCACAGCCCTAAGGCTTACCAGTGAACTCCGGCGTTGAACTGGGCTAGCCACCGTTGTAATCCTACATGCACATGGCTTTTTACAGGTTCTTCGGGATTGAAAGAGGTTAGCTTGCTGCTATTTCCCTCGGGCAGGACATGAACCTTTTGACTTCCTACTGAAAGTCCTTCTCAAGTCACGCAACCTCATCAGAGCAGGCATGCGGACACACATACGCAGCACATGAGTCAGAGGAGACTCTGGATAGACTGACGTGTAATGTGGTTTCATGTTGTTGTCAGAAACGGATGCACTGTAGTTCAATGTAGGTTCTGTGAGAATGTTGAATTGTTTTGTCACTTGTATAGATATCGCAGTCTAAATTCACACCAGCGGCTCTAGTCTCTTTTCAATCAAATGTAAAATCCGGAGAGAGAAACAACAACACTCCTCTTTGCACTGCAGGAGTCTGAGTTCTGAACTCCATTGACAGACAATAAAGCCACGCCACTTAGTGAAATAAAAAGACCCTTAAAAATGGATATCAACATCAACAGAATGTTATTCAAACTTTGAAATGGCAGAAACTCCCAAATACTAGATGATGAACTAGAGCCACATAAATGACCCTCCCACTGGTATTCACTACTTCACTGCTCCTGTCCAAAGTTTGTGCTGGCTGGGCGGTGTAGTGTGGGCTGGAGCCAGGGAGTAGAGGAGCTGCACACACACACAGGCAGCCAGCCCCAGTCAAACTGACAGGCTGGGAACATGCTGCAGGGCATTGCTGACTGACTGATAGGAGAGACGTTAACCTTTTCAACACCGCTGCGGTGACACACACACTTACGCGGTACATACTCACACATTATGCACAAACACACGCAAGCATGGAGGCCCACGCAAGCGCCCACACACTCACACACTTTTACCTATTGTAAAACCCTTCCGACCTATGTACAAATATAGATGTTAATGTCCGTCTCGAGATAGTCTTGTGCAAGTCATCACAAAAGACAGATATTATTGGGAACTTTTAGCTCAATAGTTCACAGCCCAATAGGCCAATGTAAATGTACTCATGAAAACAAACCCATCCAAAATAATTCACGTCAATCACATGGAGACAAAAGCTGGTTCCTTCAGCGCTCATCGTCCATCCAGCCACGGGCACACAACAGGCCTGCCATGTGCCAACTGCCAGCGGCAGCCTGTGTGGTATGGGCGTTGCACTGGTGATGGGCGGCGTTTGTTGTTCCTGGCATAGAATCAACATGGAGTGAACGTGTCATGTCAGCCTTGTATTCGTCTATGGCGTTTAGCTGGCGCAGTGATAACAGTGAAGAAACAGTAATTGTGTCTCGGGGTCTTTGGCATGCTCTGTTCATTTAACCCCAAAAGGCCTTGGCTCTAGCCCCCATCTCATCTGCCAGGTGTGGGGTAGTCTCCCAGACCGGTTCCTACCCTGCGTAAGTGCTCTCATATGCTTTGGGTGAGGGAGGGAGAAGGGATAGTGCCTTGGAAATCCTAAACGGGGCACCGTGGTGGGTGTGAGTGTGAGTGTGGGTGTGTGTGTGTGTTGTGTGTGTGTGTGTGTGTGGTTGTGTGTGTGTGTGTGTGTGTGTGGTGTGTGTGTGTGTGTGTGTGTGTGTGTGTGTGTGTGTGTGTGTGTGTGGGGTGTGTGTGTGTGTGTCTGTGTGTGTGTGTGTGTATATATTCTTGGTGGGGGTCGGCTGAAAACTCCAATCCTTTGTGAGGCTACAAGCCAGCCATGGGTAGGAAACAGACCCATAGAGCCAGATAGATGTGCATTAATGTAAACTCATTGCAAGCTGGTTTACTGTAAGTAATTGTCCTCCTTGCCAGGCAAAGAAAGCTTGTTTGGACATACTACACATGCAATTCATCATAAACTGTATGCATGTGCACTATAATCACAATAAAACCTGAATTAAATCTCACAACAAGCCCTACGCCAGATAAAGAAAACCACCACAGCACTATTTAGATATAACCATACGTCCTGTCATTGGAAGGGATCCCACTAAGCCTTAAGTCGAGTTCCCCCCTTATCATCCTCATAGTAGGGCAGTATTGTGAGATTATAAGATGGCCGCCCCTCCTCCTTCCTCTCCCCTGTGTCACAGTGCTGTAGTTCATGTACAGTGTTCAGGAAGTGATTAACAGTAAGAGATCAAAGGCGGTGGAAAGGATAAACATTCCTCCCTCCCTCCGTCTATCCCTGGGACTGGGTCGGCCTCCTCCAGGCTACAGCAGCCCTCCCTCCCTCTCGCCCTCCCTCTCTTCCTCTACTTCCTCCTTTTACAGTACTTACACCACAGCAACACATTGTCCCCACATGAGGCACGGCCGACCGATGGGCCCGGACAATTCATTGTGTGTGTATGTGRMTTGGGGGATGTGTGTGTGTGTGCGTGTGTATTGGTATTTTGGTATTTTATTAGGATCCCCATTAGCTGTTGCGAAAGCCGCAGCTACTCCTCCGGGATCCACACAAAACATGAAACATCACATAATACAGAACATTAATAGAGAACAGCCCAAGGACAGAACTACACATATAGCCTACATATCATACACACAAAATATCTAGATCAAATAGGGGAGAGGCGTTGTGCGGTGATGTGTTGCTTTAATCTGTTTTTTGAAACCAGGTTTGCCGTTCATTTGAGCAATATGAGATGGAAAGGAGATCCATATAACACTGTATGCTTTCTGGAATTTGTTCTGGATTTAGGGACTATGAAAAGACCCCTGGTGGCATGTCTGGTGGGATAAGTGTACTATGTGAGTTGTGCGTAATTTTACTATGGAAACAGTTAGGAATTTTCAACACATTCATGTTTCTTATAAAAAGAAGAAGTGATGCAGTCAGTCTCTCCTCAACTCTTAGCCAAGAGAGACTGGCATGCATAGTATTTATATTAGCCCTCTGATTACAATGACGTGCAAGACGTGCCGCTCTGTAATTGGCCAGCTGCATCTTAACTAGGTCTTTCTTAGCGGCAGTTTACCACATGGCTGGACAATAATCAAGAGAAGACAAAACTAGAGCCTGCAGGACATGCTTTGTGGAGTGTGGTGTCAAAAAAGCAGAACATCTCTTTATTACGGATAGACCTCTCCCATCTTTACAACCATTGAATCTATGTTTTGACCATGACAGTTCACAATCTAAGGTAACACCAAGTAATTTAGTCTCCTCGGCTTGTTCAACAGCCACTCCATTAATTACCAGATTCAGCTGAGCTCTAGAACTTAGGGAATGATTTGTGTGCGTGTGCATGCACCTGTGGTCGGTTAGTGGAGTCAAAAATGTATGGGATGGCATCAGGAGTCAATACTTGACACATTAGGCGTGGACTGTACAGTGGATTTGTGGGGTGGAGGAACCCAATGCTAATGTCAGCTTTCATGGTTGACAGTATATACATAAGACATCAATCCATCAGTTTGCCTGGGAACTATACATTATTTGACTATGTGTTATAGTGTGTTGATGTCAGTAGGTTTTAAAGTACCTGGCAAATGCTAATTTCACACATGCTGCACTGGTTGGTGGTGCAGCACACAGCTGGTGGGCTAACTGACTCTTACTGGTAGTCTATTATCTGACCAGCTGCAGGTGTCGAGGAGGGGAGAGGAAATTCAGGAAGGGAACTCTCTCGTCTCTAGCCCACTGACGTCTACCCGGCTGAATGCAAATTCCAACACAAACCATTTCCACATTGTACAGAGTAGGTGTGTGTGTGTGGCTGTGATTGTCTGTGTGTGTGTGCAGGGCCGGTTCCAGGCATAAGTGACATAAGCGGTCACTTAGGGCTCCTAGCCGCTCTGGGGCCCCCGACCAAAAAATAAACTTAGTCCATCGACTTTTTTGTCGATTTTTAGAACGTGTGCATAGAAAATAAATGCGACAATTGCATCCTACGTAGCGTTTCCATTTAACTATCTTGTGTTGATGAAAACAGCTGGACGTAATGACATCACACCAACCCCCCAAAAAACATATGCTCAAAAACCTAGTGCCGAATAAAATGAAGTGGTTGAAGTTTTTACATGACCCATTTAGGCAAATTGCCCATAAAAAATTTCGCGGACAGCTTGTATGCCTTACCAGCTAACTGTTTCATGTCTCAGGTAGCCCGGGAAAGCCAGCATGGATAGAATGCATGAATTTACTAATATTTTGTCGTATTGTGATAATTCTCATGTGCCAACATATCGCCATGGCCCGTGCTATGGCAAGTGAAACTTGCATTCCTGTAGATCTGAAATAATTGGACGGTGAAACTTGCATCCAGCCAACCTGAAAAGCATGACAAAGCAATTCAGCTATTCTTGAAAGTTGGGACAATCCTTTATCCTGCAAAGAAACATGAGTTTTTATGGTTGAAAAAGTTGATTTCGCAAACAGTACGCTTTTAAATTAAATGTGGATTGGAGCTTATACTTACTTGATGACATCACGTGCCCTGCGTACCTTAACAATTATTCGACAGTCATCTATAAAAAAATAACAGTTTCGTCATCATTTGTTGCAATAAGGAAAGTTTGACAAAAGAAAAATCCACCCCTGTCTAACAGATTAATTAGCCATGTCAGCTAACAATGTTTTGATTGGTAGTTAGTCTAGCAAGCTTTCTAAACTTGTAATAATCATGGCCGAATACTGACCGGCCATGCAGAGTACGTGCTCAGGGGCCCTGATCTCAAGGGGGACCCCATTGACTTTGTTAGTCATTCTCACTCAGATATCATATTAACATGGCTTAAGTCATAACAAAATGTGTAGAATTGCAGGAAATTAGCTCTAAAACTACAAAAAAAAACACTTCACGGCAACCCCACTTCACGGCAAAACATTTTAGTTGGCCCCCTCTTGACAATGGAGAGAAATGTTATCGTTATAAAGGTAATTTCCTGCAATTCTACACATTTTGCCATGAAGAGAAGAGAAAATTTTGCAATTTTATAAAACATGTTGTCGTGTCTTTAGCTATGCCGGATTAAGTGATATGACATGCTATTCTATAAAATRCTTTCTCTGTAATTAATATTACCTGATTGAGCTAATCATGTAAATGTAATTAACTAGAAAGTCGGGGCACCACGAAATAATATTTATAGAGCTGTTATCTTCCGAATCAACTCTTAAAGACCTAGTAATATTTTACATCAATAGCAGTCAATACTAATCTAGTCACCTTATTTCAGTCTCATCTCTCATTCGCGAAGTGGGGTGCCCCCCCCCAACCAAATCTCGCTTAGGTCTTCCAAAAGGCTAGAGCCAGCCCTGTGTGTGTGTGTGTGTGTGTATGTGTGTGTGTGTGTGTGTACATGCGTGCGCTTGTGCGTGGTGTGTGTGTACTCTCTGAGCCTGTCTAATCTTCTCCTGTGTGTGTGTGTGTGTGATTGTGTGTGAGAAGGAGAGAGTGACAGACAGAAAAATAGAAGATAATAAATCCCACACATCTCCCATCACCACGGAGTGGAGCACATTTTGCATATAATCGTTTGAACTGTGACGTGAAATAAGCCTTGACCTGAATACCTGCGTGACTGAACACATAGTGAACCCACCGATTTTGCATATAGTCGTTTGAACTGTGACGTGGAATACGCTATGGCCTGAATACCTGCATGACTGAACCCTGTTGAATCCATTGATGTTGCACTGTTAGTCAGTGACTGATATTACGTGACAGAACATTTAAACTGTAAACTCTCAAGGTTAACCTTGATCTATGACATTAGATCAACATATTGACATGACTAAATCAAGTCTAAGCAGACAGTTTTTAATCTGTACGTTATTACTTATTTTTAACACAATCCAAACCTCCTCGGGCCCTTCCCCAAAGAGACTTGTTGCCTCCTTCATGTTTAATGGATGGGAGATCACAGAGCCCTAGCATCTGAAAGAGACAATTATCCTCAATTGGGGCCTGCCAGGAAGAACAAACGTTTAATAAGTGGCATGGGGGTCTGCTTGCCAGGGACAGGGTCCACACATGGGGATGGATGAGTGACCACATCATTGCATGGCCAGGGTGCAGGTGCCCCCTGTAACCCCCAGCCCCTTCCCCAAATAGTTGGGCTATGTCTGGGTGATCCTAGGTAAGATAGGTGTGTGTGTGTGTCTGTGGGTATTCTTGGTGGCGGTCGCCTAAAAACTCKCATCCTTCTTGAGGCTACAATACTTTTGTAATGCTGACAGAATTTTACAATTAAAAAGCCACAACAAGCCAGCCATGGGTGCGGGCTTGTGCCTGTGTGCGTGTGTGAGAGAGTGTGGGCATGAGAGAGTGAGAGAGACAGCTACATGAGCTTTTTTAATTAAGAGACTCCAATCGTTGCTTGCTGAGTGCCTAGTCCTAATGATACCAATCTGGCTAAACAGTGTCTACTAGATTTAGTTCACCCAGAACTATAAATACAGAACTTGACCTTGGTGCTCCTTTGAAGCCTCAGCTAACCTCAGCTACATGAATATCTCTTTGTGTTCGGTTGGATGACGGCTCCAACGGCCTTTGCTGTGGCTAGCGCCAAGCTCTCCAAGTCCAAGTCGAGTTGAAAATAGCAATGTCGTTTGGATATGTGGTTTTGCTTGCTGTCGGTTTGCTGTTTCTTCTAGAGGCTTGAGGTCAGAACATATTGCTCATAATCTGCTTCATATGCCACACGACATGATATAATTCATAGTGCTTCTAGCTTATCTGGGGAGTTCACGTTTTAAATGAACAATTATTTTACATGCTTTGGCTCCATTTAGTTTATGGTCAAGCAATATTGACAGTAGTATTTTTCTATGTTGTGGGTCTGTGTCTGTGTTGTTCTTGGACCAACTAATAACTCTACCTCATTTTGGCCCAGCTCAGCCGGAGCTTAACCCTCCAGTCACATATTGGCTACAAATTAGTCTAATTTGGAATAATAATCTGAGAAATGCTCATATGGCTTRTCTTCCAGCAAAGCCCACATTTGGTCTCTGTGCCTGGCATTAAAAAAACATTTAATAATCTCAACGAATCATTTGTCTTTGTGTCTGGGCCAGGCAAGGCCAAGGGCAGCTTCTAGCCCCGTGATTGGCTGGCAGATACATTGACATCACCAGGGGTGAGAGTTCGATCTAGGACAACCTTGCAGGTCCTTTGGTGCCAAGTTCTGTGTTGAGAGTTTCCAGGTGTGAAAGGGTCTCCTTGTTGTTCTTGGGCTTATTTGAACATCTGCGCCGGACCACTAGTCAGCTAAGTGGAATGGATTCAAGCTGAATCTGGCTGCAAATTCCAGTCAAACAAGGAGAGTAATTTAGCAAAAGTAAGCTTTTTTTGGGTGGGGAGGTGGATTGGGGAATTGAAAGGCCCAGTGTTAAGAATTGAAGGTTTTCGGTTCCTAATGCAAACTCACTATCATATTTTCCTTTCATATTTTTTTCCCTTTTTCATACAACTTGATATGCTGTTGGAGACCCACCAAAACGTTGAGGAAACACATTTCTTATTTGGAGGATGAAATTTGATGGGAAACCACCAAGGCCTCTTGCAAGCTCTGAAGGTCCCAGCAATGCACCTTGGGTAAATTATTTCAAAGTATACTCCTGTTTCGATCTTTAGATAATAATTGACACTTGCGATAGCTTTCCTTACAATGCTCCAGTCTATGCCATGACCCCTAGCGTAAACGCACCATAGATCCATTCCCCTGTGACTGGGTCCTAGTTGGGGGCAGGTGGCCCACACGGACACCCCTATGGGGTTCAAACCCAAAGGTCAAAGGTCAGACCCCTAAAATGACGGGCTTCCTCTCCGCCCCCTAATTGCCTGTTTATTTTTAGTCGCAACAGGGCAATGTGGAGCTATTAAAAGAAACACGAACATGAGGACTGCCGTCTAATTACCACTGGCCAGGCAGACCCCTCTCTTTCCCTCCGATTGTTACCACATGCTAGCAGAGAGAGTCTACCCTGTCTCCCCTATCACCTCTACTGTCTCCCACTTACCTCTTTTGGAGGTAAGTGGAACTCACTATCTGGGGTATCTCTTAGAGAAGTGAGTTTGTATCAATTAATAGACACTTCCGTTGTCATGTTTATCAGGTTGCTAACTGAAAATGTTACCTTTGTGAAGAACAGGTCAAAAAAAAATATGCATATTCAGCTATTGTCTTTGAAATTTWAAAAAACTTTTCTTGTATAAAAGGACGAGACCCATGGGAGAACGAGGGCGACCTCTGACGATGTTCAGAAGCGTCTCAAAATCCAATACGAAATGTCCAAAAATAGTGTCTTCAGAAGTCATTGAAATCTCTGCAGATCACATGTGGATGTGGCTGCACAGGAAGACAAGGAGATGAACAAATAAACAAAAAGAACAGTTATCACTGGGCCATCGCTGGGGAGCATCAGGGAAAATCTAGTTTGAGCGCTTAAGGAAGCAGTAAATAATTGGGTCTATTTGTGGTCAGAGGCGAGGGGCTTGGGGGAAAAAAGCGAGGTGGTTGGCCATGTTGGTCTGGTTTACAGTGGTTTGATTGGAGTAGGAAGCCGCTTGAGGATTAACAGTTGGAGTCTGTGTGGAACGTATGCATGGCTCTGCTTAGTCTTATGAAGTGTTAGAGGTGTTATAGACATTTGATCGGGAAAATTAGAGATCTCCCACTCTCTGCACCAGCCAGGACGCTGGAGAATTTCTGTTGCTTAGGTGTCCATCTTTCATTTGTATAGTATTGATGACCCTTTTCTAGGCTTGTAAAGCACATCTTGCTTGAGATACAATATGTTCAAATCAAATCAAATTTTATTAGTCACATGCGCCGAATACAACAGGTGTAGACCTTACAGTGAAATGCTTACTTCCGAGCCCCTAACCGACAGTGCAGTTACAAAAAAATATAGATAACAATAAGAGATAAAAGTAACAAGTAATTAAAGAGCAGCAGTAAAAAATAACAATATATACAGGCGGGTGCCGGTACAGAGTCACACCGGTTAGTTGAGGTAGTATGTACATGTAGGTAGAGTTAATTAAAGTGACTATGCATAGATGACAACAGAGAGTGGCAGTGGTGTGGAGAGGGGAGGGAGGGCAATGCGAGTAGTCTGGGTAGCCATTTGACTAGATGTTCAGGAGTCTTATGGCTTTCGGGGTAGAAGCTGTTTAGAAGCCTCTTGGACCTAGACTTGGCTCTCCGGTACTGCTTGCCATGTGGTAGCAGAGAGAACAGTCTATGTCTAGGGTGGCTGGAGTCTTTGACAATTTTGGGGGCTTTCCTCTGACACCGCCTGGTATAGAGGTCCTGGATGGCAGGAAGCTTGGCCCCAGTGATGTACTGTGCCGTACGCACTACCCTCTGTAGTGCCTTGTGGTCGGAGGCCGAGCAGTTGCCATACCAGGCAGTGATGCAACCAATCAGGATGCTCTCGATGGTGCAGCTGTCGAACCTTTTGAGGATTTGAGGATCCATGCTAAATCTTTTCAGTCTCCTGAGCGGGAATAGGTTTTGTCGTGCCCGCTTCACGACTGTCATAGTGTGCTTGGACCATGTTAGTTTGTTGTTGATGTGGACACCAAGGAAATTGAAGCTCTCAAGCTGCTCCACTGCAACCCCGTCGATGAGAATGGGGGTGTGCTCGGTCCTCTTTTTCCTGTAGTCCACAATCATCTCCTTTGTCTTGATCATGTTGAGGGAGAGGTTGTTGTCCTGGCACCACACGGCCAGGTTTCTGTATAGGTCATCAGATATTGTTTTCGTATTTGGATTTTGTCATATTTGTGGAATCGCTTAGATAATGTGATAATGTTCCATTTCTTTCAAAGTATGTAATAAAACCAGATCTATTTCAAAATCCAAATGCAAGGCACTGTCTGTCTCCCCAGCCTTCTGCTTCAGCTTTCTATATGCTTCCTTTATCCTTTGTCCTAATCTGTGTTTTTGGTAACACGCGTGTGTGTGTGTAGGTGTGCGTGCGTGTGTGTGGAAGCAATGGCGTCTGTCAGGCAGGCTTCTGGGTATCTTCAGACACCTCGGTCCCACCCGCCTAGCTAGCAGCTAACACTGACCTGATGGATTGGTTTTTCCTCCCTCCCCACCTAGCAGAGCAGCAACCATCCTGAGGCTTCCTTACTAGATCCTCCAACTTCATGAATCACTAGCTTCGAAGAAAATAGACACTAGACAGCAATGAATTCATGCAAAAAGGTTGTAAGAAAAAYAAATATCTTTAGTGTACAAAACATTAGGACCACCTTCCTAATATTGAGTTGCACCCCCTTTTGCCCTCAGAACAGCCTCAATTCGTTGGGGCATGGACCACAAGGTGTRGAAAGAATTCCACAGGGATGCTGGCCCATGTTGACTCCAATGCTTCCCACAATTCTTTCAAGTTGGCTGGATGTCCTTTGGGTAGTGGACTTTTCTTCATGCACACGGGAAACTGTTGAGCGTGAAAAACCCATCAGCGTTGCAGTTCTTCACACACTCAAACCGGTGCGCCTGGCACCTACTACCATACCATGTTCAATGGCACTTTCAACTTTTGTCTTGCCCATTCACCCTCTGAATGGCACACATACACAATCCATGTCTCAAATGTCTCAATGCTTAAAAATCCTTCTTTAACCTGTCTCCTACCCTTCATTTACACTGATTGAAGTGGATTTAACAGGTGACATAAATACGGTATCATAGCTTTCAACTGAATTCACCTGGTCAGTCTGTTTTATACACTCAGTGTGTATAAAAAAAATATATATGCAAGAACCACAGGAGGTTGGTGGCCCCTTAATTGGGGAGGATGGGCTCGTAGTAATGGCTGGAGCAGAATAAGTGGAATGGTATCAAATATAACAAACGTCGTTCCATTCGCTCCGTTCTGGCCATTATTATGAGCCGTCCTCCCCTCAGCAGCCTCCTGTGGCAAGAGCTGACATTTGCACAGTATGCCCCCTTAGGAAAAATGTCTTTGACAACCTTGTTCTTGATCAATATCGTTATGAAAGGCCATGGTGGTCACATCCCTGGKTTGGAAGCTGCTCTCCAGGAAAGGTTTTGAAAATCCTGTTTTTTCGTTAGCTTCTTTGCGTAATGCGTTTGAGAGATACCGGGAAAAACGACTATGCGCTACGAACCTGCTACATGCTGAGTTTTATTCTCTGACTGTTGTTTGCATATAAACGTAGCTTCAGAACAGCCACCACATCACAGGAAAATACCCTATTGTACACCTTGAAATCCAGATCCCTGTCCACAGTGTAATGTTATCCATGTACAGCTGTAGCTCAGCTGTAGATTATGTATGAGGAGAGATAGTATATGGTGTTGTTCCTGTATGACCCTGTCTAGGGTCTTAATTAAGTATCACAGTAGTGGTTCATGAGCACGGCTCTCCAATGGACAAGCTATTAAATACCCCTGGCCAAGTCTGTAGAGTCCACATGACTAATTTGAATGTTTTTAAACGGGATCGTGGCATTGACAGCTAACTGACCACTTAAACTACAGGAATCCTTTTGTTTCCAACATTCCAAAATCGACATTGGTCAAATGTAAATCTTCTAAATTCAGTTTTAAATTATGCACCCTTTCTTCATTGGAAGTAGAAGGCACTATCACTCCCTCTCATGCTTGGTTGACTAAAAAAAATAACTTGTTGTGATCCCGAAACCCTTCCCTTATTCATTCATCAGTCCTCTTTCCTGACAGCTTAAGACATGGGGCCTCCAGATGCCTTGGAGAGATTTGTGGTGGTTTTGAGCGATGGCGGTTGGAGGACAGGGGGGCTTTAGGCCAGTTATTACCCTGTTATTACTCTCTCATTCCCCTTCCCCTGGGCTGTGCACCTACCCAACTGTCAGTCAGCTTGATACAAACAAGATCCCCCGATTGGTCAGTCACATGTGGGCCCCATTCAACTGAGTGTGACCAACATCTCCCATGGGAAGAGCATAGATGGTCTCACTCACAACGACCCTGTCACAACCATGTCTTCACTTGAGTTGTTTAAATCTTTCCACCGCTGTCTGTTTGCTAAATGTATAACGCAAAGAATGGGAAGGATCATCTTGCAAAGTCTCTATATATTTGTCATATTGAGGATCCATTTGTTAGGCATGCAAACAAAGGGAGGTACATTTCATCCCCCTGAAAAGATAGAACAAATAATACAACAAATATTATGGCTGAACTCAAATGGGCTGGTTGATAAAATACATGTATTTATGGGAAAGATGTTTGAAAAGGGTATTTTGTTTTTAAACTATATTCTAAATTGGAATGGTAGAGTTATGTCCTTCATGGAGTTATCATAATTGTATGGGAAGATCTGCTTAATCCAAGGGTACAACCAATTGATTACAGCATTACCCCAAAAATGGAGGAGGCAGGTGGCAGCGGGAGGAGGTACGGAACTGGTCTGTCTGCCCAATATTAAGGATCCAAACTTGCGGAGGAATAAAAATAGCATACATAGGAAAGAATACCAGTTTCATTTGAGGACCAGGATGTTGACAGCTGTGCCATACAGATTGAAAAATAGTTGGGAAGAGATTTTTGATGTACCGATTCCATGGTACAGGGTGTATGAGTTGATATATAAAATGACGCAAGATTCAAGACTTCGTGCTATTCAGCAAAAATTATTATATAGAATTCTTGCCCCCAAGAATTTAATATTTGGAGCATACAATCATCGAAGCTCTGCAGATTTTGTTATGAGGAATCAATAGACCATTTATTTTGGTATTGCCCTCAGGTAGCCTGTTTCTGGTCTCAGGTTCAGGAATGGCTGAAAATGCATAACATTGATCTAAAATTGACCCTAGAAATAGTACTGTTGGGAGATCTGGAGAGACCGGGTCAGTCAATTACTAATACTCTTAGTAAAAGTACTTATCTTCAACTCTCAATCTGTGGATTCTATTTGATRAGATAGATTGAAATTGTATTTTAAACATCACAGCACAGTTGAAAGACACATGGTGTGTAGAAATCCAAAAAAGGTGGCCAGCAGAGATAGGTGGGATGGGCTGAGGGAAGCTGAGGGTTGGAATGTGGAATTGGAGACAAGTGGGAGGGGAGTTGCTAGGCGGGGGATAGAATGACAGTCAAAGATAAAAGTATACAAAATCAAGTCAAAATAAAACATAACAAAAAGTAAGTTTGAATGACACTGAGGGGCAGTGTTTTTACAGCTAATGCCTGTTTGCCTGCCACGGAACCCAAACCGGCTGCGCGCGTGCACCATCGTGCATAAATCTATTTGTCCCTCTACACCAAACGCGACCACGACACGCAGGTTAAAATATCAAAACAAATTCTGAACCAGTTATATTAATTTGGGGACAGGTCGAAAAGCATTAAGCATTCATGGCAATTTAGCTAGTTAGCTTGCACTTGCTAGCTAACTTGTCCTATTAAGCTAGCTTGCTGTTGCTAGCTAATTTGTCCTGGGATATAAACATTGAGTTGTTATTTTACCTGAAATGCACAAGGTCCTCTACTCCGCCAATTAATCCACACATAAAACTCTTCCTTCCAGGCTTTTTCTTCTCTTGACTTTATATTGCGATTGGCAACTTTCATAAAGTAGGTGCATTACCACCACTGACCTCGTTCGTCTTTCAGTCACCCACGTGGATATAACCAATGAGGAGATGGCACCTGGGTAACTGCTTCTATAAACCAATGAGGAGATGGGAGAGGCAGGACTTGCAGCGCGATCTGCGTCACAAATAMAACTGATTTCTATTTTAGCAACGCAGACGCTCGTTGGCGCACATGACCAGTGTGGGTGCAATACATTTTGAAATCTATGTTATTCATTTATTGCACCCACACTGGTCGCGCGCGCCAACGAGCGTCTGCGTTGCCAAGGGCTAATATAGAAATCAGTTCTATTTCTGACGCAGATTGCGCTGCAAGTCCTGCCTCTCCCATCTCCTCATTGGTGTGGTCAGCCTGTGAGGCTGATGCCATGCAGGTGTTTGTACACATGCATATGCACACACTCTCATTCAAATGCACACATGTGCACATACACACAGGTAAATAGTGCCACACATGCATTCAAACATATTCAGTTGGTCTTGCTGTTATGATTTGTGTTGTCCTTGATGTCTTTGTTGTTTTCATCTGTCTTTCTCTTTTTTTCMCTTTTGTTAATTTTGTTGGTTGTTGGTGCATTTGGGAGTCTTGGGGGTGGGGAATGGAATTATTTATTTTTTTATTGGGGGATGCTCTTGGGGAATTGTGGGGGGATCTTGGAGGGCTGGCGGTTGGGAGCTTGGGTCGGTGGCTGACGGATCGCTGGTTCGGGTCCCCGTTTTTGACCTTGTGGGAGATCTGTTGACGTGCCCTTGAGCAGGGCGTTGACCCTGGCTGCTTCTGTGTGTCGCTCTGGATGGGAGTCTGTTAGATGACTAATGCGATGTAGTTATTGAGCGCCTTCACTGCAAGAATATTGTARGTTCTAAACATTCAGTATTATTATAATTTTTTAAATAGACATAAAGAAATGTAAAAACAAAAAGGGCGGTACAATAGATGCTCCCTATAGGGAAACTGATAGGGATGTAGAGAGCCTCAGCCTCATTTCCGGGTCTGTTTACAATATAAATAGAGTGAAATGGGATCAGTACAATATAAATAGAGTGAAATGGGATCAGAGATTAATCTTCTCGAATTAGAGCTATGGCCAGGTTAAATGAGAGTCTAGGATTCGTCCACCAGCAAAATGGGTAGTATCCACTATAGTTTGAATTTTAATTAAAGTATGAAAATGGGGCCAAAATGAGTTGTCCAAAATAGGTGGGGTTTAATATTGATTTACTTGCCCATTGAAGGCAATGGAGCATGGGGTAGATCTGATGTGTGGAAAATAAAGCGTAAAGATACGATAACCTCTCTGTGACCATGCTATTGAACCATCTGGTAACAGTTAAGAATAATGGCTGTTCACCCTGGTTATCAGGAGTGTGTTTTCCGCATATTCCTCTTTTATCTTTGGCTTGGAATTTGAAACTTTCTGCCATTTAAAACCCTTAATTGTGGAAAATTCAGAGTTTTTTTCTTTTTTTCTGTTCGAATAACACCCAAACGCTGCACACGCAGACGTGTTTAATTTCCTGTGTGTTTGTGCGGCTGGCATTCTTTGTTGTCACTTTTGTTGTTGGTTTTTGTTTTTCCCTTTGTGACGTGGTCAGACTTTACGATGGTTAATGGTTAGACTAATCCTGAGAATGTGCTGTGCACATGTATCTACAGTAAGGTGCACTGTCCAGGCTCTGGCACAGTTTGTAGCGTAAAGACTTTCATTTGCAAAATGGGTCTCGTGTTCTCCTAAGACAAATTAGTTCATATTTGCAATATACAAATAGTTTTGTTGGATATTAAGTAGCCCCTCAAAGTGTGTACCATTCATAATCAGATCTTCTATAAATACAGTTAAAGAGATGTCTTGGCAGGAGTATTCAAGAAAGTATTTTATGAGCGTATAAAATTAATGGGAAATGGATACATGCAATATTATAAGCACATWAAAAATCAACTCACCTCTGCCAAAACGCAGTATTGCTATCCAAATGTGTTTTTTTATTGAACAAATTATTGACAATTGCCAAAACTATTAATGTAGTGTTGTTATGCCAAATGCCTATTAATTAATGAATGGGTTTGTGTAAAGATTAAATACATTGTACTCACATGCTCAGATCTTAATTGTGTTGACGTGGGTCTCTGTTGTCCCAACAGATGATGGTCATCAGCTCACTGCCAATCAAGAACCAATAAAATGTTGATTCTCTTTCTAATTGGTGATGTCACCGGCTGGTGGGCCACTGTTACCACCCATTGCACAGCTGTTCTAGGTCTCAGTCTCTGTTGAGTTTTTGAAACGTAACCCCAAGTAATATGAAAATGCTGTAACATCGTCTGGTTTCATGCTTGAATAATAGACAGACCAATGAGAAGTTAAAACCCTGAAAAGTTTTTGCAATCTGGCATGAAATTCTAGATGTGCCTGTGCTAAACCAAGCATCTGGTCCTTCTGTCTTGACGTCTTACTGAAATCCTCTCAAACTGTGTTGGGAGGGAGCTACGGCTAGCAGCTTGGGACACTCCCCCTATTCCAATTGATAATCTTCCTGAGAAATCCAAGGTGGGATGCTGGTTAAGGGAAAGGTCGCTATCCTCTCAGTGTCTCAGAGCATTCTGAAGTCTACAGGGGGTTAAGGGTTGGGCCGAGATGGAGGGCAGGGTTAAGTATTGAGGTGAACCAGTAGCATTGTCTGCTGAGGGGCGGCCACTCAATTGGGCTGGGCCCATTCCTTTTGTTGATGTGTTTTGTTGTCATTGTCAACTGGTCTTAATACACATTCCATTCTGGCGGCATTATGAGGGTACACTGGAGCTAGGTAGCTGTAAGGGGGTTGGCAGGGTGGTGGGATGGTAGGGGGATGGAGAAGAAGTTGGGTTTGTAAATCTCTGAGGCTTTGGGGAGACAATAGCGGGTGACTCCCTGAGCCATATGGGCCCTTAGAGGTCCTTAGGGCCCCGAGCTGAGCAGTGCATGACAATGAGTCAGTTCCAAGATAGGTAGAGTAGAAAAAGTGTCCTCAGGTGTGTGCCACAGAGAGATTTATTTGACGTAAAGGTTATCCTTCAACATGTCCTGAAATGTATTATGACAGTGCAGACAATGATGAAACAATCATTTCCATGAAAAGAGAACTACTACTGTTATGAGTGCAGTGGCACAAAAGTGTACAAATGCAATGAATAATATTCAAGCGTCAACATCATTCCTAGCTTAAGATGGCAAGTGGAGAATCAGTGTTTTTACCAAGTTGTTGTGACCATAGCTTTCTTAAAACAAGTCCCTTCCTTTGTACTCATGCCAGATGAGAGCCAATGCTTAGCTACATGCTTCACCAGCATCAGAAATGGAGATAATGTATTGACTGCTACCTGAGGATGTTACGGGACCAAGCAGGCTATGTTAATACTAGGTATTGTCTGTGCATTCTCACCAGCTCTTGGTTAACTCTCCTTGGGCCATTCTGTTAATCTCGAAGGCATGAGGGGGGCAGAGCCTGACCTTTACTACACAGGTGTGTATGAACCAAGGCTCCTCCAAAGTCCTCAAGTCAATCCACCAGTTAGTGAGAGGTGACTCATCAAAAACAAAAGAGGTCAACTTTTGGTCAGTTGAAGGTTCACCTCTTTGCCCTTTTTTTATGTCTTGTCTTCACAGTCACTGACATGGTCTCCCCTGCTAGCTACCTGATTATTCCAGACCACTTCCTCATACTTCACATCTTCCCTGTGTCCTCTGGTCCCCTTCCTAGGCTTTTAAAGCACATTCCAGGTAAATGGGTTGTTCTTTCCTGGAGCCTCTGTCACTGAAATATGGATGCCGTTTGAAGTAGGTAGCCCCTGTACAGCTGACGCAGAGGTAACATGTTTGGGGTGGGAGGGCGATCAGTCAGACTGCTAGTGTTATCAACCCCAGTCCATCATGTCTGCCAAACCTCAGCAGAATTCCTCCACTCCGAGTCAGGTCGGCCTAGATTGCTGTCCTCAGGTCATTGCTTGCCTTTCGCTCTCTTTGGCTGTCTCGAAAAAGCTGATGCATAACTGTGCAGTGGTGCGCTAGCAAACGAAAACCTTAATAGTATACCACAGTTATTCAACTAATTGTAGGTGTAGTCGTTCATACATAATCACAAAAACCACACACTCACAAAAAAAGTTGATAAAGTTAATGACTTGGACGATGTGCTGTACATACAGTACTGTAGGGAGCCACTGATTTCAATCTACAATATTTGTTAACGCCACAGATTTTAGTAGCTATTTCTGACACCGTAAGRTCAACTTCTCGAGAGTGATTTTCTTTTCCCTGCGAGCAGTCAGTGCAGGGAACTGCCAAAGCTAGGTCAGTCAATCAGATAAAACTTTGTTCTCTTTTTTCCCCCTTTAGGTCATGCACATAAAGTCACGTAGATCACATCATTAGGCTCTTTTTTTTGTTTACAAAGCCCTGCACCACAAGATTCCAATTTACCTAACTTCCCTGTTAAGGGTTGGTTTACACTGGAGATTCCTTTGGTGTCTACAGAGTAAGGTTAATCAGCCATTAGGTTCCTTGCACCCTATGTTTTGAATAATCTCCAAATCATTTTTCGATTGGATGCTTTGGTGTCCCTATGTAACAGTATTGCTTCCGTCCCTCGCCTCGAACCAGGGACCCTCTGCACACATCAACAACTGACACCCACGAAGCATCGTTACCCATCGCGCCACAAAAGCCAAGGCCCTTGCAGAGCAAGGGGAACAACTACTTCAAGGTCTCAGAGCGAGTGACGTCACCGATTGAAACGCTATTAGCGTGCACCACCGCTAACTAGCTAGCCATTTCACATCGGTTACACTTAGGCCAATTCAGACAGCTGACAGATGATTTTTATGATGAAGAATGTGTTTGTTTTAATTTCATGTGTTTTGTATCTCATGTGTATTTAATGTGTATATTGTGTAAACGTATGGTTATCCATACTTGCCTATTGATGTCTTTGTTTTTGTATTGTGCAGGGCTCCTTTGCAAAAGAGGCTTTAGTCTCAATATGACTTCCCTGTTGAAATAAAGGTAAATACAAAGAGTTTTTCATTCAGCACTATTTTGCAGTTGCCAGGCAGGGTTTTCCAAGCACGGCCCTGGGGACTAGATTATGACTAATGGAGCCATGTTAACGTGACCCAAGTAGGCAGCTGGCGAGGATGAGGAGTAGTCAGGCCCTACACTTTATCAGCCAATCTTTCCTGAGCCAGACTAGGCGGGGGAGATTCAAGGGGACAAACCCACAGGAAATGCATCATCACTGACTGACCCTGGTCACGTACACGACAAAGGCTCAGAGCCTAGTTCCATGTGGAAAAGATGGAAATGTTGGAGATGTGATAGGGATTGGATTGGTGAATAATTGTATGGGTTTGTACAATATATTTAGATCGTTATGTTCTCTGGATTTCCGTGCAGACTCCAATACCCTTTTCCATCAGCATTACTGTTGATTTCAACATGCTAACCACAAATCGGTGATTGAGAGTCTCCAGATATTACTTCMTTTTTTTTTTACCTTCCTTTAACTCGGCAAGTCAGTTATGAACAAATTCTTATTTACAATGACGGCCTACCCCGGCCAAACCTGGACGACGCTGGGCCGATTGTGCGCTGCCCTATGGGACGTCCAATCACGGCCGGATGGGATACGGCCTGGATTAGAACCAGGGACTGTAGTGACTGAAGTGAATAGAGAGGCAGGAATTTGATGTGAGGCTTTTATTCGCCAAAATTGATATTGCTATAGGTACAAATGTTTAATATACAACCAGCCACCTTTCCAGCTGTGGCCATGTGTACTGGTATTTTGTTTTCCCCTCTTGCTTGCCTTATTGAGCCCCCTGTGGTCATAGCTGACACAACAGTTAGATTATCTAAGTCATTAATAATTATTTTGTGGTTCCCTCTCCCTTTATTATGCTTCCCTGACAATACTTTCTGTAATTGCGACTTGGGGAGCCTGGCTCCTCTCCCTCTCTTAGGACATACTGGTGGTTTCCTAGTGGTTAGGTGTTGTGGCTTTAAGGGGTGTTGCATTAATGCCACTAGCATCGTATCTCCCTTTAGTAATATTTCAATAGATATATTTATATATCCATGTACAACTCGAGGGAAATAATGTATATTTTCATTTTAATTCTAAAATCAGAACATTAACTAAAAATTCAAATCTTCCCAGTCTGAATTCAGAAGTCCCTTCAAACAGCCCAGCTATGTTCTGTCTATATTTACAGTACACTACCATGTTTGATTGTGTTCTGGAAAAAAATGCCCAGTCGCAGAGCCTTTACCTACCTTCCCTCCTCCACAGTGGAAGTCACAGATGGCCATTCATAGTGCCTCGGTGAGAACAGCAGGTGTGAGAATCATCTGGATTCTAGAAACCCTCCCAGTTCGCTTTGTCCCTCATTCCCCATTAGTCTGACAAGCTGCTACCCATTGTGCCCTCCCTTGTGGCAGACAGTGGAGCAGGGACGATTATAACATTAGAAGCCGGTGGCTGAGCAGAGCAGAAATTTCAGCTAGTGAGAAAGATATGTCTGGAAAAAAGGAAGGGGAACCAGAGAGAGGCTGCTCTGTTCTCACAGGAAAAAGTAATCCAGCACAGAGACCAGTCAGACCACACTGTGGCTCCCATCTGTTTATCATCTCCTCTCTCATTTTCTCTGTCACTATTACAGGATATAGTCATCTGCTCGGAGACTTCCTCAAAGTGTCTGGGTTTTGGGGGACTACCTTGATGCTATCCTGTTATTTGTGATGCAGGTTAACGTTCATGGCATGGAAAATACCTAAAAGTAAGTGATGTTACTGGTAGCTAGGCTAATTTTGCTGTCATGTCAAAGCCTCCATCGAACTCATGACAGTCCTATACTAGGAACGATCGTTGAAAATGTGCCATGTGCATCATACTATAATATTGTTCTGTTTAACACATTCCGTAGTGCGACACTCTGACCCGCCCTCCTTTAGGTCCACTCAGGTGTACAGCCCTTTGCGTCTACCTGCGTCAATGCCACATTCAAACCTGGCCACTCTAACATCAAAGCTCAGGGGGTGTTCCCACTCAGGGTTGGGTGTCATGGGAGAATGACCCCGAGAGAGGCCACTCTGGCCCTAGGACATCGTAGAGCCAGCTGAGAGGATAGGAGTGCTCAATCAGTGCATTCCACAGTCCAGTCTCCACGTAAAAACCGACCTCAGTAGAAGGGACAGACTGTGTCTGATGGCTTGACTCTCAATCACACCTGAGCTGCAGACTGTAGCTTGCTCTGCATAGTGGGGGGCTCCAACAGGTGGTAGAAGCCTGCCATGTAAATTACTCAGTTCTAATCAAACTTTATTGGTCACATACACATATTTAACATTTGTTATTGCGGGTTTAGCAAAATGCTTGTGTTCCTAGCTCCAACAGTGCAGTAGTATTTAACAATTCACAACAAACAAATCTCAAAGTAAAAGAATGGAATTAAGAAATATATAAATATTAGGTCGTACAATGATCGGAGAGGCATTGACTAGAATACAGYATATACATATGAAATGAGTAAAACAGTATGTAAACAGTATTAAAGTGACCAGTGATTCCATGTCTATGTACATAGTGCAGCAGCCTCTAAGGTGCAGGGTTGAGCAACCTGGTGGTAGCCGGCTAGTGACAGTGACTAAGTTCAGGGCACTGGGGGGAGGTGATAGCTATTTAACAGTCTGATGGTCTTGCGATAGGACCTCACGGTCCCAGCTTTAATGTACCTGTACTGACCTTACCTTCTGGAAAACAGGTCCATCGCTGGAAGCTGGGGTAGCTTCAGAGGGGTCAGTGTGTCTGCCCTCTGCTCTGCCCAGTTGAATACCTGAACTGAAGGTGCAGGCAATAAAGTGTAAACTGCTTTGATGTGATGCCTCACCCAGGGGCTTCTTCTCCCTCCCAGCAGACAATACACACATTCATTACTGGACCCTCTCTGTCCTTGCTCTTCAAAGCATTAGCAGGCACGAGACACTGCATTAGCAGGCACGAGACACTGCATTAGCAGGCACGAGACACTGCATTAGCAGGCACGAGACACTGCATTAGCAGGCACGAGACACTGCATTAGCAGGCACGAAACTCTAAGCTCAGGCACCAGACAGGCCTTTACACTCCCGCTCACCCCTGGGCACCGAGGTGGTTTGGATGAGTCCAAATAAATCCCGGTAACCTGCAACATATTCCCTCCCTCATATTCCCTCCCTCAGTGCCTGGAGCGCCACACCCATCGCCCCTCAGGTGAATGGGTGATTGGATTGTTGTGCGTTGGCGTGACTGAATTCCCCTGCCCACCTCCTGCCACAGGAAAAATGACAATTTMGGGGGAATGTTAGAGCATCGGTGTGAAAGTCTGCACCCTCTGGTGTATTACCAAAGGTCAGAAGTTCTTTCATGTAAATGAAGTGTTGGAATGAATTCATAAAAAAATGGCCAATCATGCCCCTATTCTAATACATCATAAAAATGGGACTAAATGCAAAAAGTGATATGAAACATGGCTGGATGCATTTGTCATTGAGGTGTAATTCAACACCAAAAAAATCACCAATGTCATGTGTCACATAACCGCAAACCTTGCAACCAATTATTGGAATGATATTCAAAGCAGTGTATCAGACATTCAATCTTTGTTGTTTCTTTATGTAATCCCTTGTTTTGGCCTCAAGTGAAGAGTATGACTGGTTGGGTTAAAATTGACCCACTTGTGTAAATGGTAGGAAGACAACAGTGTGGTTAAGGGACTTGTTAGCAGAGTCGCTCATTAAGATATGCTTAGAAGCAAATGTCACAACCTGGCAGAGGGACTGTGCCTAAAATGGCTCGACTAACAGACAACACCAGTTCCTGTTTAGTGGGGCGGAACACCTCAATCAGTATAAGAGGTTCGTGACAGGCCACCTATTGGATCACGAGCACTGCAATGGACTAGGCAGCACGTTATACAGTTTTGTTGCAAAGATCTTTGCAGTTACAAGATTAAAACCCAACTGGCAATTTGCATTTAGCGTTTACCAGCATAACCATTACATACCCAGATGGTAGCTTGCGCACTACTCAAGACAATAATACCTAGGACTACAATAACATTACTGTCTCTAATAGCAATAAGTTACATTATTTCCTTAAAATAATACATCTACATGGCAGAGGTACCTGGCGGAGCCACCATCCCAGCAATCATGGGGGAGTGGCACTTGGCGCAAGACCTACAGAAAGCAGATAACAACCCTGAACGCAGGGCGAACTACGTTTAGGACGGACACCACTACAAGCTAGCTCCAACCAAAGCTCTGCAACTCAGACCTTTGACCGACAGCTTGCATCTTGTACACCACAGCCACGCTCCTAATCCCCGCGCTGCCCTAACAGGGGCGCTCGACCCCAAACAGATGCGCACCACAGTTTATAAAGGAAGCAGAGGGCACAGGAGGAGGGTATTTAAAAAAGCTTGTACAATTAAGCACAGCATATCTGCAAGTCACAGCACACATGCAATCAATTAAGGGCAATCAGCAATCAATTAAGGTCAATCATTTGTGAGTGCATGCATAGATCAGTGAGAATTCAATTAATAGGCGCGCTAAAGTCTTCCCTATGACACATAGCTTATTCACAACATGTTCCAGACTCTTAGTTATTTTGGCTTGTCCATTTGATACCCACTCATTTTGGTCATTTTCAAAAGTCCTTATAATCAGAAAATGTATTTGCATTTTTCCTCTGTTGTGCTAAATGTATTCACTGTGGCACATCCAGAGAGGTAAAAAAAAAGGAATTCCTCAAAAGTGTTTGATCTCTTTATTCTTTCACTTGGGGATAGAAAGACGTAGAAAGACCAAAGTCCCCCAAAAACCTGCACATCTCAGCATCTTCTCATCTTTCCCATTCTCTCTCTCCCACCTGTCCTGTTTGACCCCCTACTACATGCCAAATTTAATGGGAGCCGAGTGACCCACTTGTGTAATGTAGTGGGTCAATGTAACAGCATCCTCAGTTGATAAGCAACCCTGGATGTTTAGGGGGGTAGAGGGGGTGAGATGGAGATATGGGGGAGTGGGGACTGACAAACAACCTGTGATGCTACAGTAGCTGGGGTGGGAAGTGGTGGAAAACATGGTTTCCGGGTGGTGGGTTGGACGGAGACATGTTGGGATAGGGAGTTGGTTGTCTTGTTTCTCTTTTCTTTACATAGCAATTTTATTATTACAAAATCAAGTGTGATCAATATGATAATTCCTCTGTAAGCATTTCTTCTTTTTTTCTACATGTGGCATATACTGTGTAAATTGACATGAACATTGTACCTGTAGCACTCCAACCAAAAAATGAAAAAAGGCAACACAGGTGGAAAAACCATCCCTGGTCTGAATCTCCAGGTGTTTTCCCTTCTCAGCAATGAAGATGTTTACTGAGGGACCTGGTCACAAATACTCAAATTGTTAAGAAAACAAATGCTGCTCTGCAGGACCAGGTAGTGTTTTTACAGATGTGGTGGGAGAACCTCTGTTTCCTTGTTTGCAGTGACTCAGGTATGGAGCCAATCTGAGGACCAGGCGGGGGTTTAACCCTAATCTTCTCCTCTGCTCTGTATGCCTGGGCCTGGCACACATGGGGCTGTGCAGCTGCAGCATGAGCCGCCATTGATCCTGGCTGGCTGGAAGGAAATAGATTGGAGGGGAAATGGCTTAATTGCCCTCACTCTCACTGCTGGAATGCAAATAGCCCTCCACTACTAATACAGGCCTCCAATGTGAAGAGGAGAGCCCCACACCAAAGAACCTGAAATGGCCTATTTGTTGTGGTATAATAGATGGCTTGGTGTGAAAGCTGTGGTGTATGAGATTGCCTCTTGTCCTATCCTATGGTTTGGCTTGTCTCTATATTGAATTGAGCATAGAATCTGTTAATATGATGTGAATTATCAATATATACGGTTGCTGTGTTTCCAACCTGGACTCAGGGGTAGACGTAACTGTCACGACTTCCGCCGAAGTTGGTGTCTCTCCTTGTTCGGCGGTCGACAACACCGTCTTTCTAGCCGCCACCGAACTACGTTTCTTTTTCCATTACGTTATAATTTATTTCCTATTTAACCCTCTGGTTCCCACATGGTCTTGTGCGTGTTTGTTCATTGTTAAGTGGTCGCTCTTTTGTGTCGAACTGGAATATTTTTCCCTGTATGGAACGCACCTAGATATGGAGTCAGCAGGTACACCCAGTCCTCCGTTACCGGTGGAGGAGCGCGTCCAGCAGCACATGACGATGCTCCAAAATCCTGGCACAGCCATGGATCGCGTGCTGCACACCATGGAGCGAGGGGAGAGCGGCGGGGGAACGGTTGTTCCATCCTTGACAGGGGATGAGGAGCGCACAGGACTTTGCACTGGACTTAAGGACCCTGGCAGCCAACGCGGGATGGAATGAAAGGGCCCTGATCGACCATTACRGGTGCAGTCTACGTGAGGACGTTCGTCGGGAGCTGGCATGCAGGGTCACCACCCTTACCCTCGACCAGCTGGTGGATTTATCCATCCAGCTGGATAACCTGTTGGCCACCCGCGGACGTCAGGATCGGGGCCCGTCCATTCCATCCCCCAGCACCTCCGACCCTACACCTATGGAGCTCGGAGGTGCTGCTCTGAGGGTGACCGGAGGGGGGGCCGTTTCCTGCACCACATGTGGCCGCAGAGGGCACACTGCTGGTCGGTGCTGGGGAGGTTCCCCAGGGAGTCAAGGCAGCAGGCAGGGCACTGGTGGATCATTCCAGGTGAGTAGGCACCCGACTCACCCAGAGCTCCCTGTTGCGCACATGTGTGTATGTATAGAATTTCCTGAGTTTTCACCGCATTCCCAGCACAAGGCGCTAGTAGATTCAGGCGCAGCTGGGAACTGTATTGACCGTTCATTTGCACTTAGATTAGGGATCTCTATTGTTCATGGAGATGTGCCCTTCCCTGTACATGCCTTAGATAGTCGTCCTTTAGGGTCGGGCCTGATTAGGGATGTGACAGCTCCCCTATGTATGATACTGCAGGAGGGTCATGAGGAGAGAATTAGTCTCTTCCTGATCGATTCTCCTGCGTTTCCTGTGGTGTTGGGGTTTCCCTGGTTGGCCTATCATGACCCCACTATTTCGTGGCAACAGAGGGCTCTCAAGGGATGGTCACGTCAGTGTTCAGGGAGGTGTGCATGTGTTTCCATAGGTGCAACTACGGTGGAGAGTCCAAACCAGGTCTCCACCATGCACATCCCCCCTGAATATGCCGATTTGGCTCTTGCCTTCTGTAAGAAGAAGGCGACTCAACTACCACCCCATCAATGGGGGGATTGTGCGATAAATCTCCTGGTAGACGCAGCACTTCCCAGGAGTCACGTGTATCCTCTGTCCCAGGAGGAGACGGCGGCTATGGAAACATATGTCTCCGAATCGCTGGGACAGGGATACATTCGGCCTTCCACTTCACCTGCCTCCTCGAGTTTCTTTTTTTGTGAAGAAGAAGGATGGAGATTTACGCCCGTGTATTGACTATCGAGGTATAAATCAGATCACGGTACAGTTACCTGCTGCCTCTCATAGCCAGTGTGACAGAGTCATTGCACGAGGCACGCTTCTTCACAAAATTGGATCTCAGGAGCGCTTACAACCTGGTGCGTATCCAGGAGGGGGATGAGTGGAAGACGGCATTTAGTATCACCTCTGGGCACTATGAGTACCTTGTCATGCCGTACGGGTTGATGAATGCTCCATCAGTCTTCCAATCCTTTGTAGACGAGATTTTCAGGGACCTGCACGGGCAGGGTGTAGTGGTGTATATAGATGACATTCTAATATACTCCGCTACACGCGCCGAGCATGTGTCCCTGGTGCGCAAGGTGCTTGGTCGACTGTTGGAGCATGACCTGTACGTCAAGGCTGAGAAATGTCTGTTCTTCCAACATTCCGTCTCCTTCCTAGGGTACCGCCTGTCCGCGTCAGGGGTGGAGATGGAAAATGACCGCATTTCAGCCGTGCGCAATTGGCCGACTCCAACCACGGTAAAGGAGGTGCAGCGTTTTTTAGGGTTTGCCAACTACTACCGGAGGTTTATCCGGGCACTTTGGTCAGGTAGCGGCTCCCATTACCTCCTTGCTGAAGGGGGACCGGTGCGACTGCAGTGGTCAGCTGGGGCGGACAGGGATTTTGGTCACCTGAAGGCTCTGTTTACCTCGGCTCCCGTGCTGGCTCATCCTGATCCCTCCTTGGCATTTATAGTAGAGGTGGACGCGTCCGAGGCTGGGATAGGAGCTGTGCTGTCTCAGCGCTCGGGTAGGCCACCAAAGCTCCGCCCCTGTGCTTTCTTTTCGAAGAAGCTCAGCCCGGCGGGGCGAAACTATGTTGTGGGGGACCGGGAGCTGTTAGGTGTTGTAAAGGCTCTGAAGGCGTGGAGGCATTGACTTGAGGGGGCTAAACACCCTTTCCTCATTTGGACTGACCACCGCAATCTYGAGTACATCCGGGCGGCGAGGAGACTGAACCCTCGCCAGGCAAGGTGGGCCATGTTTTTCACCCTTTTTGTTTTCACCCTATCCTATAGACCAGGTTCCCAGAACGCTAAGGCAGACACACTGTCCCGGATTTATGACACAGAGGKGCGGTCCACGGATCCCACTCCCATACTTCCGGCTTATTGCCTGGTGGCGCCGGTGGTATGGGAGGTGGACGCGGACATCGAGCGGGCATTACATACAGAGCCCACTCCCACCAAGTGTCCAGTTGGGCGTCTGTACGTTCCGTCTGATGTCTGCGACGTTCGGTGGTCGACGTCACCTGCTTTCTCGCCGCCACTGATCTACGTCTCTTTTTCCATTTGTTTTGTCTTGATTGTACACACKMGGTTTCCATTACCTTATAATTTATTCCCTATTTAGCCCTCTGGTTCCCACATGGTCTTGTGCGTGTTTGTTCATTGTGAAGTGGTCGCTCTTTTGTGTCGAGCTGGAATATTTTTCCCTGTATGGAATTAGTTTGTGCTTTATTCGAGTAAAGTAAATTTTTCTCAGTTCTGTGTCCTGCGCCTGACTCCGTCCTACCCGCTGCACACTGACACTTGACAGTAACATAGTAAACAACAATCTGGGACACTCAAATTAGTATGATATGTTACGTTTGGTATGGTTTGAGTTAATTTGTGGATGTGCAGCATCCATTTCATATGATGTGTTACTAATCACAATTCATATGATATGTTACAAATTACAATTCGCATGATATGTTACAAATTGAAAGTTGTACATGTGTTACAAATTTGCAATAGATATATGTTAGGAATTCAAATTAGATTTTGCTAACATTAGCTAGGTGGGTAACACTATCACTAGCTAGGTGGCTAACGTTAGCTAGGCTAGGGGTTAAGGTTAAGGTTGGGGTTAAAGTTAAAGTTAACATTAGGGTTAAGGTTAGGAGTTAGGCTAAAGGGTTAGAGTTAGGGGAACGGTTAGATAACATGCTATGTAGTTGCAAAGTATTTAAAAAGTAGCAAGTAGTTGCAAAGTTGCTAAAGTTGTCCATGATGAGATTTGAACAAGCAACCTTTAGGTTGCTAGATGTTTGCATTATACGCTCAACCATCCTCCTTTTGTTTTTGCTTTTAAGTAACCTTCTGTCTTATGTAACCTTACCAAATGTAATATACCATACTAATTTCAGTGTCCCGGATTTTAATTTACTATTGTTACAGGTTTTGGTTTTTCCATTTATGTTTTGAGGTTGGACTTTTAGCACGTATAGCATTTTAGCATGTAGGGCGCACATATTGGTGTCACCTTGTCAGTCATTATGTGTTACACCTGTGCTGGTTGCCATCTCATTACTGGGAAGGTTTTTCACCTGTGTTGGCCCAGCTGCTATGTGGGAGTGGCTGGCCCAGTGCTCCAGTTGAGCTTGAGAGATGTTGGGAAATTTACACTTCATGTTAGCTGAGTTGTAATTTCAAGCTCAACCTATATAATTTTGAAAGAAGCCTGAGTTTTGGTTTTGCCTGTTTGTTTTGCTCCATATTATTTTTACCCCCTCCATCCTAAGTTGTTGTGGGTTTTTAGTTTGTCTTTTTGGAGGCAAACCTAGTGGGCATCCATGGTGGGTCTCTTAGAACCCCTTACTAGTGGCTTTGCCAACTTTCAGTGGGCACCCACATGGGTGCCTTTCCGAACCCCTTTGAATCCCTTTTGTATGGTTGTCAGTGATTTTCTTTGTTAGTTCCCTTTGTTGTGAGCAACATTTTGAGTTTGTCTTGTGGGAATGTACCACTGTTACGTCTAGCTGGTATATCAAACACTGTTTGAATTTTAATGCACACGTTCCTTCTCTGTTAGTCATCTGAGGGTCAACCAGATCGACAGGGAAGGGTTGTGACTCAACGTAGATGGGCTGAGATGACAGAGTTAAACGGTGAGGCGTATGTCTCCTGCCGGACTTTGATCTCTCCTTCATGTAACTCTTTCATAGCCAACAATCTAGACTGACAGTTGATGGGTGGCCTACTCTGTCAGAGAAGGCTTGCTCAAACCAAGAACACCTCCACTTCTCTCTTTGAGGGAATAGTGTTCAACTCCAGTACATAGAATGATAATCAGACGCAATTTAGCTGTTAGTCATGCTTTTCGTGGAAGAGAATGTTTTAGACTGCTGTGGGCTGTCCCCCAAAAATGCGTTTGTTTGAGATTGTTCAAAAGACAATAGACACACTTTGCTTAAAGCAAGCTATGCCAATAAAAGAACATAGTACAGGCCTACAATAGTTAACATCATGAAAGGAAAACTACAACTGATTTAGGTCAAGAATGCAGGAATGGGGGGAGGGGTGTTTTAGGTTCAAAGATGGTATAAAGGAATGGCTGAGCCTTTGATGTCTTCTGGCAGCTAGAACTCAGACAGACAGCCATAGACAACCTGACAATCCGGAGCACCACACCCCTTTTAAATCCCTCTACCTTCRTGGCCCCAGTAGTCTCTCACTCTCCAGTAACAAGCACTTTAATAGGATATGGTTAAACACCTGAAGCAGTTCAGCAAAAAGGCTGCTGCAGAGCAGGGGTTAGAGGTCAGCAGGGCAGCTTGCAACACTGTGCTCCTTGGAAATTCATCATGCCCGTTGCGGACCTTGTTATGGTCATTCATGGCTCTAAATGGTTTTACTTTTGATCTGTGTGGGGAATATTTGATATTATACAACGGGTGGGTCTAATCCTGAATGCTGATTGGCTAAAACCGCATTCCAGCCGGTGTCTATTCCACAAGTTACCACCGGCTAAATCTATGACGTTAAAATGCCTATTTACTCTGTTCCATCTGACTGAGCAGTCCACTGTCTCATCAGCCCAGCCAGGCACTTTATAAACGTGATCTCTACTATTAAAATCATCTAGACATGATCTAATTTCTTTTAGACTAACATTTAGTTTTCAACAGCGGAGATTTGTATAAACCCTGCTGTCTGTCTCTACGACATATTGCGACATTGTTTCAATATTCAAATTCGCTCTCCAGCTGTCCCATAGTAATAAACGTGTCGGGGCGAGACATAGGCAGGCAACGTTTCTCACCCAGTCGAAATCATGAATCAGCTGGCATAAGTTTTATGGATATACAGAAAGAGATGCCAATTGAAAAAAGTTCAAACGAAACGAAGTGCAGCTAGTTTGCAGTCTTTCCGGCTTCAGTTTGAAGTGATTGTTAGCTGTGTTGTTGGCTAGCTCCTCTGAACAACCGTGTCCTAACGAGTGAGCACATTTTCTATGCCAGACAAAATCGTGCCTCATTAGCTCATTGTTATGGATGTATCCAAATAAACGTAACTAGAAAACAGATGAAACAAAAGCAAATGCGGCTACTTTGCTGTTATTCTGGCTGCACCTTTTGAAGTGACTAAGTTAGGCGTAGTTGGCTAGCTAGCAAGCAAGGGATAAGAACATTGCCAGCCAGTGTGGGGACTATATCTTGTGGAAGGATGAAATAGTATGAATAAATTCATCAATTCATTTTTTTATGAAAATATTTCAATCATTATTCGAATATGTTGGTAACCCGTTGTATAAAAGTGATAATGCCCTTGAAGCCGGTGTTTGGAGAATATATTGGAATGTGCCAATATATCCTCAAAACAATGGCTTCTCGGGCATTATCACTTAATTACAAAGCATATGCGCACACACATACACACTTTACACACATTTGCACATATAATATAGATCTATAGAGCCATAATAACTATCAGCATTTCAACGTTTAAACAGCAGTAGATAATAAAAACATATCAAAGGAAATTTTATTTGTCACATGCTCCGAATACAACCGGTGCAGGCCTTACCGTGAAATGCTTACTTAACCAACAATGCAGTTCAATAAATAGTTAATAAAATATTTACTAAATATAATAACGTTTTTTTTTTAATGAAAAAAAAACACAATAAATGTACCTAACAACAACAAGGCTARATACAGGGGGTACAGGTACCGAGTCAATGTGTGGGGGTACAGGATAGTCGAGGTAATTTGTAAAGTGACTGCATAGATAATAAACAGCAGGTTTTGCAGCAATGTAAAAAAAGAGAGGGGGTCAACATAAATAGTCCGGGTGGCCATTTCATTAGTTGTTCAGCAATCTCATGGCTTGGGGGTAGAAGCTGTTAAGMAGCCTTTTGGTCCTAGACTTGGCGCTCCGGTACCGCTTGCCYTGCGGTAGCAGGGATATCAGTCTATGACTTGGGTGACTGGAGTCTTTGACAATTTTTTGGGCCTTCCTCTGACACCGCCTGTATATAGGTCCTGGATGTCAGGAAGCTTGGCCCCAGTGATGTACTGGGCCATACGCACTACCCTCTGTAGCGCCTTACGGTCAGATGCCGAGTAGTTGCCATACCAGGCAGTGATGCAACCGGTCAGAATGCTCTTGATGGTGTAGCTGTATAACTTTTTGAGGATCTGGGGACCCATGCCAAATCTTTTCAGTCTCCTGAGGGGAAAAAGTTTTGTCGTGCCCTCTGTCATGGTGCGTTTGGACAATGATAGTTTATTGGTGATGTGGACACCAAGGAACTTTAAACTCTCGACCTGCTCCACTTCAGTCCRGTCGATGTTAACAGGGGCTTGTTCGGCCGTCCTTTTCCTATAGTCCACGATCAGCTCCTTTGTCTTGCTCACATTGAGAGAGAGGTTGTTGTCCTGGCACCACACTGCCATTTCTCTGACCTCCTCCCTATAAGCTGTCTCATCATTGTTGGGGATCAGGCCTACCACTGTTGTGTCGTCAGAAAACGTAATGATGGTGTTGGAGTCGTGCTTTGCCACACAGTCATGGGTGAACAGGGAGTACAGGAGGGGCCTAAGCATGCACCCCTGAGGGGCCCCAGTGTTGAGGATCAATTTGGCAGATGTGTTGTTGCCCACCCTTACCACCTGGGTGCGGCCTGTCAAGAAGTTCAGGATCCAGTTGCAGAGTTAGGTGTTTAGTCCCAGGGTCCTTAGCTAAGTGATGAGCTTTGTGGGCACTATGATGTTGAACGCTGAGCTGTAGTCAATGAACAGGGCCACCATTCTTCCTGTTCCCAAGAAAGCTAAGGTAACTGAGCTAAACGACCATCTCCCCGTAGCACTCACTTCCGTCATCATGAAGTGCTTTGAGAGACTAGTCAAGGATCATATCACCTCCACCCTACCTGACACCCTAGACCCATTCCAATTTGCTTACCGCCCAAAAGGTCCACGCAATCGCAATCACACTGCACACTGCCCTAACCCATCTGGACAAGAGGAATACCTATGTAAGAATGCTGTTAATCGATTACAGGTCAGCATTTAACACCATAGTATCCTCCAAACGTGTTATTAAGCTCGAGACCCTGGGTCTCGACCCCGCCCTGTGCAACTGGGTCCTGGAKTTRCTGACGGGCCGCCCCCAGGTGGTGAGGGTAGGAAACAACATCTCCACCCACTGATCCTCAACACTGGGGCCTCACAAGGGTGCGTTCTCAGCCCTCTCCTGTACTCCCTGTTCACCCATGACTGCGTGACCATGCACGCTTCCAACTCAATCATCAAGTTTGCAGACGACACTACAGTGGTAGGCTGGATTACCAACAACAACAAGACGGCCTACAGGGAGGAGGTGAGGGCGCTCGGAGTGTGGTGTCAGGAAAATAACCTCACACTCAACATCAACAAAACAAAGGAGATAATCGTGGACTTCAGGAAGCAGCAGGGGGAGCAGCCACCTATCCACATCGACGGGACAGTAGTGGAAAAGGTGGAAAGTATTAAGTTCCTCGGCGTACACATCAATGACAAACTGAAATGGTCCACCCACACAGACAGCGTTGTGAAGAAGGCGCAACAGCGCCTCTTCAACCTCAGGAGGCTGAAGACATTTGGCTTGTCACCGAAAACACTCACAAACTTTTACAGATGCACAATCGGGAGCATCCTGTCGAGCTGTATCACCGCCTGGTACGGCAACTGCTCCGCCCATAACCGTAAGGCTCTCCAGAGGGTAGTGAGGTCTGCACAACGCATCACCGGGGGCAAACTACCTTCCCTCCAGGACACCTACACCACCCGATGTCACAGGAAGGCCAAAAAGATCATCAAGGACAACAACCACCCGAGCCACTGCCTGTTCACATTTAAACTCAGTTTTTCACAATTCCTGACATTTAATCGGAGTAAAAATTCCCTGTTTTAGGTCAGTTAGGATCACCACTTTATTTTAAGAATGGGAAATGTCAGAATAATAGTAGAGAGAATGATTTATTTCAGCTTTTATTTCTTTCATCACATTCCCAGTGGGTCAGAAGTTTACATACACTCCATTAGTATTTGGTTGCATTGCCTTTAAACTGTTTCACTTGGGTCAAACGTTTCGGGTAGCCTTCCACAAGCTTCCCACAATAAGTGGGTGAATTTTGGCCCCTTCCTCCTGAAAGAGCTGGTGTAACTGAGTCAGGTTTGTAGGCCTCCTTGCTCGCACACACTTTTTAAGTTCTACCCACAAATTTTCTATAAGATTGAGGTCAGAGCTTTGTGATGGCCACTCCAATACGTTGACTTTGTTGTCCTGAAGCCATTTTGCCACAACTTTGGAAGTATGCTTGGGGTCATTGTCCATTTGAAAGACCCATTTGCGACCAAGCTTTAACTTCCTGACTGATGTCTTGAGATGTTGCTTCAATATATCCACATAATTTTCCATCCCATGATGTCATCTATTTTGTGAAGTGCACCAGTCCCTCCTGCAGCAAAGCACCCAACAACATGATGCTGCCACCCCCTTGCTTCACGGTTGGGATGGTGTTCCCTCGACTTGCAAGCCTCCCCCTTTTTCCTCCAAACATAACGATGGTCATTTTGGCCAAACAGTTCTATTGTTGTTTCATCAGACGATAGGACGTTTCTCCAAATAGTACAATCTTTGTCCACATGTGCAGTTGCAAACCGTAGTCTGGCTTTTTATGGTGGTTTTGGAGCAGTGGCTTCTTCCTTGCTGAGCGGCCTTTCAGGTTATGCAATATAGGACTTGTTTTACTCTGGATATAGATACTTTTGTACCTGTTCCCTCCAGCATCTTCACAAGGTCCTTTGCTGTTGTTCTGGGATTGATTGCACTTTTCGCACCAAAGTACGTTCATCTCTAGGAGACAGAACGCGTCTCCTTCCTGAGCGGTATGACGGTTGCGTGGTCCCATGGTGTGTTATACTTCGTACTATTGGTTGTACAGATGAACGTGGTACCTTCAGCCGTTTGGAAATTGCTCCCAAGGATGAACCAGACTTCTGAGGTCTTGGCTGATTCTTTTGATTTTTCCCATGATCAAGCGAAGAGGCACTGAGTTTGAAGGTAGGCCTTGAAATACATCCACAGGTACACCTCCAATTGACTCAAATGATGTCAATTAGCCTATCAGAAGCTTCTAAAGCCATGACATAATTTTCTGGAATTTTCCAAGCTGTTTAAAGGCACAGTCAACTTAATGTATGTAAACTTCTGACTCACTGGAATTGTGATACAGGGAATTATAAGTGAAATAATCTSTCTGTAAACAATTCTTGGAAAAATTCCTTGTGTCATGCACAAAGTAGATGTCCTAACCGACTTGCCAAAACTATAGTTTGTTAACAAGACATTTGTGGAGTGGTTGAAAAACGAGTTTTAATGACTCCAACCTAAGTGTTTGTAAACTTCCGACTTCAACTGTATGTACATATTCTTATTCATTCCTTTACACTTGTGTGTATAAGGTAGTTGTTGTGAAATTGTTAGAGTACTTGTTAGATATTACTGCACGGGCGGAACTAGAAGCACAAGCATTTCGCTACACTCGCATTAACATCTGCTAACCATGTGTATGTGACAAATAACACTTTTTTGAAAGACCAGCCTTTCAAAGCACTTCTTGGCTACCGACGTGAGTGCTTCAGGGCGGTAATCATTTAGGCAGGTTACCTTTGCTTTCTTGGGCACAGGGACTATGGTGGTCTGTTTGGAACATGTAGGTATTACACACTCAGCAAGGAGAGAGGTTGAAAATGTCAGTGAAGTGTCAGTTTCTGTAGTGTATTTCTGGTGTCAGTTTCTGGTTGTGCAAGACAGCAGATATCATTCCACTTGTTATAATTTTATTTCAAATCATTATATAACACAGGAGACACTGATTGTATCATGGTTTCTTTTTTAGGTTGACCTAAGTGACATTTGGTTCATGAGTTCACAGTAATCACACTGGTGATCACACAGTTATCACACGTGATAAGCAACCTTCTTGTTGCTTATCACGCCTAACATATGGGACAATGACATGACTACCGTGCAGAAACCGTTTTGACATCAGTTTGACATGTTTCCTTGTCTCATTGCCGAGCAACACTGTGTGTTATTCATTGGGCAGTAGGGACAGGCCAAGTGCTGTGGGGACCATTGTGTGTCATTGTAGGTCACAATGGAACTTAACACTTGACAGAGCTGGGGTTTCTTGTCAGCAGCTAAACTTGATCCTATTGTTTTGTTTCTGGTGAAGAGCTGTAAATAGAGGGATTTGACCCTGTGGCAGTTAGTCTTCATGTCACATTGACTCTAAACACAGTAATACTGCATATACAGTAAGAAAGATGATCACATGTAGGAGATCAACTGCATACATTAGTACTAAACACAGGAAGTGGGGATTTCCAAAGTAACGTATCTAAACATAATTTCACATACTACAGTGTTGGATAGCTTTATAGAACGTAATATATTTAGAGGAACATATCTATTTTCTGGTGCTGTCATCTATCCCCATAGCCAGCAGCCCTTGAGGTGAGACAGGTTGACCTGTCCTGTCATTTTCATCCAGACAGATGTCTTCCTCCATCCTGCAAGGCCCCATCACGCTTGACGTTTACATCAACGCTTATGGAACCCCTACAGTGCCCTGCAGACCACAAAGGGGGCGGTCACATTACCAGAGGTGTAGCTACCTAGGTAACTTCAGAAGGATAATCCGTGGACCTGGTAAAACCGGTCTTTACAGAGCCTACTGTCTTTACAAGGCAACACCTAGCAACCTCAAGCCGTGCAGCATTGTCTGTTGATTGGGTCTGCATGTGTTCCCTTAGTCCAAGTCCCCTCGGTCGGTCATTGTTCTCTTGCTGGAGTATTTCATCTCTGTCTGTTGTCTCAACTGCTCTGTAACGAAGATACAAACAAGGAAGAGGAGAATGAGAAATGGGGAAAGTTATGAAATACTGAGTGTGTAACTGTGCTACTTTACAGTATACTCTGATAGTGCTACCCAACACCTGTAGTATYTTAAATAATGATATAAACTGGTTTACTGATGTTAAAAACGGTCTGTTATTCTCTTTGGTTACCTTCTCATTGTCCTGGAGGAATCAAATTCTTCAGATGTATTTTCATAGCTCCGTAGATGCCTCCTCAATGTCTTATAAACAAACATTTAACAGTCATGCCACCCTTCCTGCTGGCGTGCACTTAGTCGAACTGCGCTGCCACCTCAGAGCCACAGAGATGGATTGGATGGATTCTCCGTTTCTCAGACATGTCTCTAAGAACACTCCAGGCCACTGCCACACTCTGATGCACTGCTGATTCAAGCTAGACACCCAGACCACCACCCCTCCCCTTTATATTAAAATATACCAGCCGCCACTGGCATGGGGCTGGATTTAAGATTTACAGTGGAAAAGGCATATACATTTCTCCACCATGTTGAGCTGGTGTGTCTGGAATGTTTGTTGGGACTGGAGTTTTGCGAGGGGTGTGAGAAAACAACATAGTGTTGTAAACACTGAGGGTAGCCCCAGCCCCAATCTCTGTTCCAGATGTAATGCAGGCGTGGAGACTGGAGAGAGAGAGAAGACTGCTGTAACCTAATCCAGAGCTACTGGTGTCACATTGGCAGTCCATCACCTCTCTCTCTCTTCTCTTGCTCTCTTTCCGTCTCTCCCTCCTCCTCTCTGTTTGAATTTATGGAGACAGACATCCAACATTCTGATGTATTGCTTCTGATTAATACTTTCTTGTCTTGACTTTACATTTATTTTGTATTTGTGGGGATTCTAAAGGCCCTATGATCACAAGAAACAAATGACAAACACATGGTGTGATGTTTCCAAATTCTTTTATTAATTTGCAATAAACTACTCTAGCCTTGTTTTAAGGCATCTTGGGTAGTATCTCTTCTAAAAACAGGTATATTATCTATCGTGTGGCTATTCTATAGCCTATTGCAATTAGTTATTTCCATGCGCCTATTTCAATAGATTATAAATACGTTAGTTTATGTGCATGCATTTGTATTTGTACAAATGAGCTCTGACTGGGAAAATGTTTTTTGAATGGTCATCCAACTCGGAATTCCAAGTCGGAAACTCGGCATCTTTCTAGAGCTCCGTCCGTCCGACGTCAAGACGACAGACTTTTTTCCCGAGTTCCTTAAAATGTCTTAAAAGCACCATAAGATACGGTCCTTTACACAGCCAATCAATTACAAATGTAAGTCTATCAGTGGCGAGGTCGAGGTGCGTTGCAGAAGCGCTTTCCTCACTCTGCTTTCTGGCAACAATTATACCAACGATGAATTCAAAGCTTTGGCCCAAAACCAGACGTACTCTGGTATTTCCCACGTATAGTGGTATTCCGGGAACTCGTCAGTCACTTAGGTTTGGAGGCTAGCTATAGGTACATTTCACCCTCTTCCTCTCGATGCAGGTGTTGGTCGTTGGTCCTGCTGTTGGAAAGCGAGCCCTGAATCCGTCATATTGATGTGCGTAAAATTATGGTTTGGTCCAGGCCGCAGGAGTCAGTCGTTCATGAATATTCGAAGGTTGATTTCAACAAGTTACATTATCCCTTTTGGTCATACATCGAAATATTGACAGATTTTAATTATCTGCAAATAATCGATTTAATATAGCCTACCAGGCAAATAAAACATTCTCAAAGCTGAAATGTGCGTTTATGCGTTTGTTTCAGTCTGGCAAAATGTTGATTCTGTTTCTTTTTGTGTTTACAAATTGTGTAATATTAGTTTATTTTCTGTTTGTTTAAGAATTGCAATTGTTGTTGGCCTATTTTATGCCTACAAAATAATAAAGTATCAAATTGAGGAGGAAAGCATTGCATTACTGGAACTATACAATGAATCCTGACAATATAAGTGTACATGTCTTTTCAGTTGCACAGCCATTTTACCATAATTTTGTATGCACATAAACTAGGAATATGTGCCTGCATTCATAATACCCAAGTTCTGCTGGTCATTACACAAGACAGGGTAGTAACTTTCACTGGGGACGGGGGACATGACCCCCTCCCCTCATTCTGAAATTGCATTTTTGCCCCCCCCCAGTTTTATCATTGTGCTGTGATACACAATGCGGGAACGGTGTGCTTTAGGACCATCCGGATGCCTCAGAGCGGTTGGGTAGATTGTTTTCCGGTTTCAGCTGGCTGGATTTAGGGATACACTGACACCACAGAGTGTGCAGACAGGCTGTGTGAATGCAAAGCTTCTGAAAGGCTGGCATATAGGACCAGCACAGAAGAGGCAGCTTCTGTCTGTGTGTTGCGCTTTTTCCCCGAATTGTAAAAGCAAGCAGAGCAGAAACTGGCTACTCTTTAGTTGACTGATCTAGCTGGCAATGTAACTGCTGTTTGACAGAAAACATTGTTATTATTCCAAGTGCTTAGCTAGTAGCGTAACTGACATGTTACTTTAGCTAATGTTCATCCCCTCTCGACTGAAGTGAATAAACTATTGGCAGCTAGTTAGCTAGCTAGTAGCTACCACAGTCAGTTCAGTTCTAGCTAGCCTCTAGCTAGCTATCAAATAAAACATCTAATCAAATTTTATTGTGCCGAATACAACAGCTGTAGACCTTGCAGTGAAATGCTTACTCGCAAGCCCTTAACCAACAATGTATTTCTAAGAAAATCTCTAAAAAAGTAAGAGATAAGAATAACAAATCATTGAAGAGCAGCAATAAATAACAATAGCTGGGTTATATACAGGGGGTACCGGTACAAGGTCAATGTGTCAATGTGCGGGGAGCATCGGTATTGAGGTAATTGTGTATATGTAGGTAGAGTTATTAAAGTGACTATGCATAGATAATAACAGAGTAGCAGCAGCATGGGGGGGCAATGCAAATAGTCTGGGTAGCCATTTGATTAGCTGTTCAGGAGTCTTATGGCTTGGGGGTAGAAGTTGTTTAGAAGCCTCTTGGACCTAGACTTGGCGCTCCGGTACCGCTTGCCATGCGATTACAGACAGAACAGTCTATGACTAGGGTGGCTGGAGTCTTTGACAGTTTTTATGGCATTCCTCTGACACCGCCTGCTATAGAGGTCCTGGATGGCTGGGAGCTTGGCCCCGGTGATGTACTGGGCCTTACGCACTACCCTCTGTAGTGCCTTGCAGTCGTAGGCCGAGCAGTTGCCATACCAGGCAGTGATGCAAACCATCAGGATGTTCTCGATGGTGCAGCTGTAAAACCTTTTCAGGATCTGAGGACCCATGCCAAATCTATTCAGTCTCCTGAGGGGGAATAGCTTTTGTCGTGCCCTCTTCACGACTGTCTTGGTGTGCTTGGACCATGTTAGTTTGTTGATGATGTGGACGCTAAGGAACTTGTAGTCCACAATCATCTCCTTTGTCTTGATCACGTTGAGGGAGAGTTTGTTGTCCTTGCACCACACGGTCAGGTCTCTGACCTCCTCCCTATAGGCTGTCTCATCGTTGTCGGTGGTCAGGCCTACCATTGTTTTCTCATCAGCAAACTTAATGATGGTGTTGGAGTCGTGCCTGGCCGTGCAGTCATGAGTGAACAGGGAGTAGAGGAGGGGACTGAGCACGCACCCCTGATGGGCACCCGTGTTGAGGATCAGCGTGGCGGATGTGTTGTTACCTAAAGCAATTCATGGCTACAGATGTGAGTGCTACGGGTCGGTAGTCATTTAGGCAGGTTACCTTAGTGTTCTTGGGCACAGGGACTATGGTGGTCTGCTTGAAACATGTTGGTATTACAGACTCAGAAAGGGACAGGTTGAAAACGTCAGTGAAGACACTTGCCAGTTGGTCAGCGCATGCTCGGAGTACGCGTCCTGGTAATCCGGCTGGCCCAGCGGCCTTGTGAATGTTGACCTGTTTAAAGGTCTTACTCACATCGGCTGCGGAGTGCGTGATCACACAGTCGTCCGGAACATCTGATGCTTTCATGCATGTTTCAGTGTTACTTGCCTCGAAGCGAGCATAGAAGTTATTTAGCTCGTCTGGTAGGCTCGTGTCACTGGGCAGCTCTCGGCTGTGCTTCCCTTTATAGTCTGTAATGGTTTGCGAGCCCTGCCACATCTGACAAGCGTCGGAGCCGGTGTAGTACGATTCGATCTTAGTCTTGTATTGACGCTTTGCCTGTTTGATGGTTCGTTGGAGGGCATAGCGGGATTTCTTATAAGCTTCCGGGTTAGAGTCCCGCTCCTTGAAAGCGGCAGTTCTACCATTTTAGCTCAGTGCGGATGTTTCCTGTAATCCATGGCTTCTGGTTGGGGTATGTACGTACAGTCACTGTGGTGACAATGTCCTTGAAGCACTTATTGATAAAGGCAGTAATTGATGTGGTCTAATCCTCAATGCCATCGGAAGAATCTTATAACATATTCTGTTTTGTTAGCAAACAGTCCTGTAGTTTAGCATCTGATTCATCTGCTTTATTGATCTAGTCACTGGTGCTTCCTGCTTTAATTTTTGCTTGTAAGCAGGAATCAGGAGGATAGAGTTATGGTTAGGTTTTCCAAATGGAGGGCGAGGGAGAGCTTTGTACGTGTCTGTGTGTGTGGAGTAAAGGTGGTCTAGAATTTTTTTCCCTCTGGTTGCACATTTATCATGCTGATAGAAATTAGGAAAGACTGATTTAAGTTTCACCTGCTTTAAGGTCCCCGGCCACTAGGAGTGCCGCCTCTGGATGAGCATTTTCCTGTTTGCTCATGGTGGAATACAGCTCACTGAGTGCGGTTTTAGTGCCAGCTTCTGTCTGTGGTGGTATGTAGACAGCTATGAAAAATACAGATGAAAACTCTCTAGGTAGATAGTGTGGTCTACAGCTAATCATGAGATACTCTACCTCAGGCGACAAAAACCCTGAGACTTCCTTAGATATCGTGCACCAGCTATTGTTTACAAATATGCATAGGCTCTCGCCTTGTGTCTTACCACAGGCTGCTATTCTGTCCTGCCGATGGTGTATAACCCGCCAGCTGTAGTCTTAATGTCGTCGTTCAGCCACGACTCGGTGAAACATAAGATATTACAGTTTTTAATGTTACGTTGGTAGGATATACGTGCTGTCATTTCGTCCCATTATTTTCCAGCAATTAAACGTTAACTAGCAGAACGGAAGGCAAGGGCAGATTAGCCCATCGTTGCCTGATCCTCACAAGGCATCCTGATCTCTTTCCACGACACCTACGACACCAATTTGAGGTGAGTAATCCCAGTTCTGATGTCCAGAAGCTCTTTTTGGTCATAAGAGACGGTAGCAGCAACATTATGTGCAAAACAAAGAAACGAACAATGTGAAAAAACAAACAAAATAGCATGGTTGGTTAAGAGCCGAAAAGACATAGCATCTGTCAGGTAGAAGTACACTGCTCAAAAAAATAAAGGGAACACTAAAATAACACATCCAGATCTGAATGAATGAAATATTCTTATTAAATACTTTTTTCTTTACATAGTGAATGTGCTGACAACAAAATCACAACAAAAATTATCAATGGAAATCAAATTTATCAACCCATGGAGATCTGGATTTGGAGTCACACTCAAAATTAAAGTGGAAAACCACACTACAGGCTGATCCAACTTTGATGTAATGTCCTTTAAACAAGTCAAAATGAGGCTCAGTAGTGTGTGTGGCCTCCACGTGCCTGTATGACCTCCCTACAACGCCTGGGCATGCTCCTGATGAGGTGGCGGATGGTCTCCTGAGGGATCTCCTCCCAGACCTGGACAAAGCATCCGCCAACTCCTGGACAGTCTGTGGTGCAACGTGGCGTTGGTGGATGGAGCGAGACATGATGTCCCAGATGTGCTCAATTGGATCAGGTCTGGGGAACGGGGGGGCAGTCCATAGCATCAATGCCTTCCTCTTGCAGGAACTGCTGACACACTCCAGCCACATGAGGTCTAGCATTGTCTTGCATTAGGAGGAACCCAGGGCCAACCGCACCAGCATATGGTCTCACACAGGGGTCTGAGGATCTCATCTCGGTACCTAATGGCAGTCGAGCACATGGAGGGCTGTGCGGCCCCCAAAGAAATGCCACCCCACACCATGACTGACCCACCGCCAAATCGGTCATGCTGGAGGATGTTGCAGGCAGCAGAACGTTCTCCACGGCTCTCCAGACTCTGTCACGTCTGTCACGTGCTCAGTGTGAACCTGCTTTCATCTGTGAAGAGTACAGGGCGCCAGTGGCGAATTTGCCAATCTTGGTGTTCTCTGGCAAATGCCAAACGTCCTGCACGGTGTTGGGCTGTAAGCACAACCCCCACCTGTGGATGTCGGGCCCTCATACCACCCTCATGGAGTCTGTTCTGACCGTTTGAGCAGACACATGCACATTTGTGGCCTGCTGGAGGTCATTTTGCAGGCTCTGGCAGTGCTCCTCCTTGCACAAAGGCGGAGTAGCGGGCCTGCTGCTGGTTGTTGCCCTCCTACGGCCTCCTCCACGTCTCCTGATGTACTGGCCTGTCTCCTGGTAGCGCCTCCATGCTCTGGACACTACGCTGACAGACACAGCAAACCTTCTTGCCACAGCTCGCATTGATGTGCCATCCTGGCATGAGCTGCACTACCTGAGCCACTTGTGTGGGTTGTAGACTCCGTCTCATGCTACTACTAGAGTGAAAGCACCGCCAGCATTCAAAAGTGACCAAAACATCAGCCAGGAAGCATAAGAACTGAAAAGTGGTCTGTGGTCACCACCTGCAGAACCACTCCTTTATTGGGGGTGTCTTGCTAATTGCCTATAATTTCCACCTGTTGTCTATTCCAGTACACCAATGTAATTCTCTCTGTGCAGCAAACACTTGACAAGCAAGACGCTTCAAAGATTGAAACTATTTTAAGGCAGTCTGACAAACCTCTAAAGTTGATTTCCAAACTGTATTAAGGGTTGAGAGGCTTTTCAATGACACAAAACATGTAAAACAAAAATGTGAGGAAGACTTGGGAGATGCTAATGATGATGATGAATGGATACAGATATGTTAGAATGCCCAGTCATGTTCATATCATCTCAGACATAAATTACTGCAGTTTAAGACCATCAATAGAATGTACTATATGCCAGTGAAACTGAATATCATCACTCAGAAATGTAAGTCCTCTGCTGGAGGTGTAAAACACATAAGGTGACATATTTGTTATGGTATTGTGAAGGCTGGCTGAATTCTGGCAGAGTATGATCTTTTATTTTTGCTTGCTTGAAAATGTTGATACTGGAGATATGTTATCAGAAGAAACTGTGTAACCCAGCATTTATAGCGGCTAAGAAATGAATTGCCATTCATTGGAAGGTTGGTAATCCTCCTACAATGGACGGCAGAAATGTCAAGTTATGTATCACTAGATTTTATTTATTACCGGGTTAAGGGTATACTGTGCAACTTTCATAAGGTCTGGATGCCTTATATGGAATACTGTACGACATAATGAGTCTGTATTGAAAACATGCCCACATCAGAGGAGATACCTATTAAGGCAATCACTGGGGATCTGCCGCACTGTTGGTTGTCACTCTGGCCTTGGCCTAACACACCTGAAATCAATAATGAATGTTTCACTATGATCCTAAAGCTGAGTGGGGTGTGTTGGGTTGAGGTGCTGCAGGGCCGTGTCACCCTAGGGGTAGGACGGGATACTCCAGCTATATTGTGTGCAAGTAAAAAGAGCTCTACAGTACTGTTAGGCCTATGATATTAATTATATGGAGGATGTACTGTTTCTGTGTTATTGTGTAGGTGTATGTGTGTTTTTATTAAACTTTTGTTTTCCAAACCTTTCCCCTGAGACAGAAAACAAAGATGGAAAAGAAGTTGAGCTGGGCTGGCTGAAATTTGATAGAGAGGATGTCTTAATAAAGACAATCAAGTTAAATCTTTCCACTTTATTTGTAAGAGTTGTTCATTTGTTAGGATGTTGGTTAAAGGTGCAACACACTATTGATTATTTACTTAACATTGAACTAGATGAGTCTTATCAATCATTTAAACTATATAATGATCTCTTACCGAGCTTGATGACTGTGGGTGTCACGACTTCCGCCAAAGTCGGTCCCTCTCCTTGTTCGGGCTGCGTTCGGCAGTCGACATCACCGGTCTTCTAGCCATCGCCGCTCCACCTTTTATTTTCCATTTGTTTTGTCTTGTTTTCCCGCACACCTGGTTCACATTCCCTCATCAGACTAAATGTATATTACCCTCTGTTTCCCCCATGTCTGTGTGTGGAATTGTTCTTTGTGTAGGGTGTTACGCTACAGGCTGGCTTGCTCTAGGTTTGTTTCAAACCTAGGTTTGTTTGTTTTGTTATATCCGGTTCATGTTACCGTGGTTGTGCTTTGTGCTGCCTCGCCTGTGCCTTTGGGCCAGGGTGCAAATTAAAGTTCTCCTGTTATCACCCATCTCTGCTCTCCTGCGCCTGACTTCCCGGCAACCAGTCACTCACCCCGTTACAGAATTCCACACCCATCAATGGAGTCAGCAGGAGCGGGTGTCCCCATTGTGGGGGTAGAGGAGCGCGTCCGGTAGCACGCGGCGACGCTTCACGATCTCGGTGCTGTCATGGACGGCGTCGTCTAGACGATGGACCTCTGGGAGAGACAGAGAGTCCCTCCAGCGCCCCCACCAGCACAACAGGGGTCTCCACTACTCGCCTCCCCTGCACCCGGTCCCAGTGGGATTCGTCTTGCCCTTCCCAGAGAGTTTGATGGGACGGCGGCACGCTGCCAGGGGTTCCTGCTGCAGCTGGACCTGTATCTGGGGACCGTCCACCCYGCTCCTTCGGGACGTGAGAGGGTGTCCGCCCTCGTCTTGTGCCTCTCGGGGAAAGCCCTGGAGTGGGCTAAAGTCGTGTGGGTAGAAGGAGATGCGGCACTGGACCACTTCGAGGAGTTCACCCGCCGCTCTACCCTCGGGCGGGTGGTCAAAGACTGCCTGGAAGCGGCGGGTGAACTCCTCGAAGTGGTCCAGCGCCGAACGTCTCTTCCACCTGAGGCAGGGGACGAGGAGTGCCCAGGAGTTCGCCCTGGACTTCCGGACCCTGGCCGCCGGAGCGGGATGGAACGACAGGGCCCTGATCAACCACTATCGCTGCAGCTTGCGCGAGGATGTCCATCGGGAGTTGGCCTGCAGGGACACCACCCTCACCTTTGACCAGCTGGTGGACCTGTCCATCCGGCTGGATAACCTGCTGGTCACCCGCGGACTTTCAGACGCGGCTCTGTCGGTTCCATCTCCCAGCACCACCGCTCCGGTGCCTATGGAGCTGGGGGGTGCTGCGCTCAGGGAAGCCGAAGGGGGGGCCATCACGTGCACCATCTGTGGCCGCAGAGGTTACACTGCCGGTCGGTGTTGGGTTGGTTCCTCTGGGGGTCGTGGCAGCAGGCAGAGCGCTCTGGCGTCATCCCAGGTGAGCTTGCCCCATTCTCACCCAGAGCCCTCTGTTGCCCACCTGTTTTTGCAAGCCAACTTTCCTGAGTTTTCCCCGTATTCCCAGCATAAGGCGCTCGTTGATTCAGGTGCAGCTGGGAATTTTATCGACAGAGCATTCACCCATAGGTTAGGGATCCCCATTGTTCCAGTGGTTAGGCACTTTCCAGTTCACGTGTTGGACAGTCGACCATTAGGGTCCGGCTTTATCAGGGAGGCCACCACTCCTTTGATCATGGTGACGCTACCTCTCATAGCCACAGCGATTGAGTCAATGCACGGGGCGCGCTTCTTCACTAAACTAGATCTCAGGAGCGCTTACAACCTGGTGTGTATCCGGGAGGGAGACGAGTGGAAGATAGCGTTCAGTACCACCTCAGGGCATTATGAGTACCTCGTCATGCCGTACGGGTTGATGCATGCTCCGTCAGTCTTCCAAGCCTTTGTGGATGAGATTTTCAGGGACCTGCACAGGCAGGGTGTAATGGTGTATATCGATGACATTCTGATATACTCAGCTGCACGCGCCGAGCATGTATCCTTGGTGCGCAGGGTGCTTGGTCGACTGTTTGAGCATGACCTGTATGTCAAGGCTGAGAAATGCCTGTTCTTCCAGTAGTCTGTCTCCTTCCTAGGATACGGCATTTCCACCTCAGGGGTGGAGATGGAGAGTGACTGCATTTCAGCCATGCATAATTGGCCGACTCCCACCACGGTAAAGGAGGTGCAGCGGTTTTTAGGGTTTGCCAATTACTACCGGAGGTTTATCCGGGGTTTTGGTCAGGTAGCAGCTCCCATTACCTCACTGCTGAAGGGGGGCCCGGTGCATTTGCAGTGGTCGGCTGAGGCGGACAGGGCATTTGGTCACCTAAGGGCTCTGTTTACCTCGGTTCCCGTGCTGCCGCATCCGGATCCCTCTTTGGCGTTCACGGTGGAGGTGGACGCGTCCGAGGCTGGGATAGGAGCCGTGCTCTCTCAGCGCTCGGGTACGCCACCGAAGCTCCGCCCCTGTGCCTTCTTCTCGAAGAAGCTCAGCCCGGCGGAGCGAAATATGATGTGGGGGACCGGGAGCTGTTGGCTGTGGTGAAGGCGTTGAAGGCATGGAGACATTGGCTTGAGGGGGCTCAACACCCTTTTCTCATCTGGACTGACCACCACAACCTGGAGTACATCCGGGCAGCGAGGAGACTGAATCCTTGTCAGGCAAGGTGGGCCATGTTTTTTACCCGTTTTGTTTTCACCCATTCTTTCAGACCAGGTTCCCAGAATGTTAAGGCAGACGTACTGTCCCGGCTGTATTGACACAGAGGAGCGGCCCATGGATCCTATCCCCATACTCCCGGCCTCCTGCCTGGTGGRGCCGGTAGTATGGGAGCTGGACGCGGACATTGACTGGGCGTTACGTGCAGAGCCCGCTCCCCTCCAGTGTTCCGCTGGGCGTCTGTACGTTCCGTCTGCTGTCCGTGACCGGTTGATCTATTGGGCCCACACGCCACCCTCCTCTGGTCCTCTAGGCATCGGTCGGACAGTGCGCTGTCTGAGTGGGAAGTACTGGTGGCCCACCTTGGCAAAGGACGTGAGGGTTTATGTTTCCGCCTGCTCGGTGTGCGCCCAGTATAAGGCTCCTAGGCACCTGCCCAGAGGTAAACTACCCCCCTTACCCGTTCCACAACGGCCTTGGTCGCATCTGTCGGTCGATTTCCTCACCGATCTTCCTCCCTCAGAGGGTAACACCACGATCCTGGTCGTTGTGGACCGTTTTTCCAAGTCCTGCCGTATCCACCCTCTGCCCGGTCTCCCTACAGCCCTACAGACTGCGGAGGCCTTGTTTACACACGTCTTCCGGCACTACGGGGTGCCTGAGGATATAGTGTCTGATCGGGGTCCCCAGTTCACTTCGAGGGTCTGGAGGGCGTTCATGGAATGTCTGGGGGTCTCGATCAGCCTTACCTTGGGTTTTCACCCCGAGAGTAATGGGCAGGTGGAGAGAGTGAACCAGGATGTGGGTAGGTTTCTGCGGTCTTATTGTCAGGACCGGCCGGCGGAGTGGGCGGCGTTCGTGCCCTGGGCCGAGATGGCTCAGAACTCACTCCGCCTCTCCTCCACTAACCTCTCGCCCTTCCAGTGCGTACTGGGGTACCAGCCGGTTCTGGCGCCTTGGCATCAGATTCAGACCGAGTCTCCTGCGGTGGACGACTGGTTCAGGCGCGCGGAGGAGACCGGCCCATGTTCACCTCCAGCGGGCCGTGCTGCGCCAGAAGGCTAGCGCAGACCGTCACCGCAGTGAGGCCCCAGTGTTCGCACCTGGTACCGGGTCTGGCTCTCGACCCGAAACCTGCCCCTCCGCCTGCCATGCCGGAAGCCACGGTTTGTGGGGCCATTTAAAGTCCTGAGGAGACTGAACGAGGTTAGTTACCGGTTACAGCTTCCCCCCGATTACCGTATTAACCTCTTGTTCCATGTGTCTCTCCTCAGGCCGGTGGTGGCTGGCCCGCTCCAGGAGTCTGCGGTGCGGGAGGTTCTTCCGCCCCCTTTGGACATCGAGGGGGCTCCGGCGTACTCCGTTCGCTCCATACTGGATTCGAGGTGTCGGGCGAGGGTCCTTCAGTACCTCGTGGACTGGGAGGGGTACGGTTCGGAGGAGAGATGCTGCGTCCCGGTGGAGGACGTTTTGGACCCTTCTATGCTGCGGGAGTTCCACCATCTTCGTCCGGATCGCCCTGCACCTCGCCCCCTGGGTCGTCCCCGAGGCTGGTGTTGGCGCGCGGCTGGAGCCGCACGTCAAGGGGGGGGGGGGTACTGTCACGACTTCCGTCGAAGTCGGTCCCTCTCCTTGTTCGGGCGGCGTTCGGCGGTCGACGTCACCGGTCTTCTAGCCATCGCTGCTCCACCTTTCATTTTCCATTTGTTTTGTCTTGTTTTCACACACACCTGGTTCACATTCCCTCATCAGACTAAATGTATATTACCCTCTGTTTCCCCCAAGTCTGTGTGTGGAATTGTTCTTTGTGTAGGGTGTTACCCTACAGGCTGGCTTGCGCTAGATTTGTTTCAAACCTAGGTTTGTTTGTTTTGTTATATCCGGTTCATGTTACCGTGGTTGTGCTTTGTGCTGCCTCGCCTGTGCCTTTGGGCCAGGGTGTATATTAAAGATCTCCTTTTATCACCCATCTCTGCTCTCCTGCGCCTGACTTCCTGGCAACCAGTCACTCACACCGTTACAGTGGGAATTTTTGCTTATTTTTTGTTCTAAATAGAGATGGCTAGAAGGGCCATGGGTCTTATTAGATTGTGTAGAAATGCAGGATATTAGCTTTAGGTGCCCCAAAAAATGGGAGGACCCCCAGACACAATGAAGTTGCACCCCTGACACAATGTATAGGCTACTGTAACGGGTGTCGTCGGAAGGAAGAGACCAAGGCGCAGCGTTCTTTGAGTTCCACATACTTTAATAACGAAGTGAAACTTTGACAGGACAAAACAATCACGAATACAACGACCGAACAGCTTCGATGTGCAAACTACCTGCACACAAACAAAGAACAAGATCCCACACAGAAGGAGGGAAAGGGCTGCCTAAGTATGATCCCCAATCAGAGACAACGATAGACAGCTGCCTCTGATTGGGAACCACACTCGCCAGAAACAAAGAAATACAAAACCTAGAAATAAAGAACATAGAATGCCCACCCAAATCACACCCTTGACAGCTACTGTGACAGTTACTGTGTATACTTTACAGTATGAATACTTTTCATTAGTTGACCAATATAAAACCATATATAAAAATATTAAAAATAATGCATAAAGAAAATATTGTTTCCCATCAGCTTGGACCACATTTTATTAGCCAAAAATGTGTAATTTCAATTCATGTATCCAATTATCAATACTGTAGATTTTTGTAACATCATATGAGTATGTTAAGTGTTTCTTATAAATGGCATAGGACTTTGAATAGCTAATAGAGAAATAAACATGCACACCAGATCTATTTATTGTTCACAGAATAGCCCCAGTCCTCAAACAGCCTCAGAGGAAGGACCCATCAGAAACATCATGGCTGCACTGTCTGAAGCGATGGGCTAAGCAGGCAGATATGAGTGTTATGCTCAGTCAAATGGTGCCTGAAGGAGAGATTAAGAGTTCATCAATTGTGGCATAAACTCTTGTTCTGTTTTGTTTTCACTCCTAGGGCGAGAACACGAATGTAAAACAGCAAATCCGGTTGAGTGGTATGTGCACTGTACAGTATATGTAAAATAGTCCAGTTTCATAATAGAAGTTCTGATATCCCTGCCTCGAGTAAAACTACAAAAACACAATATTAACTGTTAAAATTAAGTGGATATTTACCATAGATGATCTACAATTGTAAATGTATTTTGGGTGTCATTTAACCATTGGAAGGGGGAGAATAGCCTACAAAAACTCAAAAGCTTTAATTTATGACAATTAGCATTTCAACTTCATGTTGAAAACTGATACACATGATGTGCACAATCTGCATCATTTTCTATGTTGTCGTTGTGATCTGATCCCATGCATTCATGATGTTCTCTCAGGGGCAGTGGAGTGACAGTCAGTCTAACACCAGGCCTCACTATTCTAACAGAGCCCTGCTTGTAAAACATGACGTGCCAAGGGGGAAGATCACAGCCATAGCAGTTACATGAGAATGTGCATTTGATTTGTACATGGGGGATGTTGTCATTCTGTATCAGTGCAGTGTGATGGACAAAACGGACTGACAGACACACACACACACACAAACACATGCCCATGCACACCTTGTGGACAAGGGAGACGCCAGTGAGTCTGGGCCTTGCTCAGGAGTATTGTTATTAACATTTTCCCTTGCGTGTATTAAGGCAGCCACAGCGAGGACTCATCCAAGTGCTATGACTGCAGGGCTCGCCTTTGTTCTTCTCCTGTAACGCAGACATAATTGCAAGCCTTAAAGAGCATCTACCTTTCCTTTTCTCTCGCTCACACGTCTGCCTCACACCATGGCCCTCACCCTGCACGGTTATGACAGACATTCAGATCAGAGCTCAGCCCTATGGATTGAGCAACTAAGTGCCTTGTAAGCGGCGAGGTACATGCCCATAGGCTTCAGTCCAAAAACCTTTATTTTCTGTTTCTGTTCATTTGACCTATTGATCCGTTCGTGTGTCAAGCTGTCAGTTCCACGTGTAGGATTTCCATGATGGTTGTTTTGCTGTGATGAATTAAGAGTCTAGGAGTATCACATGCTAATCTGTCCAATGTGTACTGATCCCATGGTCTACCATTGTCGAGGTTCCTTTTAATGACTAGCTATTGCTGTCGTCACAACAAAAATAATGCACTATTTTCCGTAACAGGTTGAACAGATACTGCAGGTAACAGTATAGCAGTTTGCCATATTATTGTTCCATTTGACATCATGCTACAGGTCATTTCACCAAGCTTCCCAATTCGAAGCCTATGCAGCTGAGGCATTGTATGGAGCTATAGCAGTGCTCGATTACAAAGCCTGCATGCATTTCAGCTTGGCGGTCATTTTTCGGACTAATTTCTCTGACAATAATTTGTGGCTTTGTTCAGGCTGGTTGGCTGTGTCGGGGGGTACAGGGAGGGACACATTTGTTCCAGCCCTAACCCAGAGTACTCTCAGTATGCATATACACTCAAAAAAACTGCTAATTAAAAGCAACCCAATTTGGGTTATTTGCTAACCCAGCGCTCTGTAAATATTGGACAAAACACACGCTCTGTAATTTTGACCCAGCCAGTTGGGTTGCGTGAATCATTTGGATAATTTAACCCTTAGTTAGGTCATTTTTACTCTCATGCTGGGTTGACCTGGCAGCTGGGACATTTTTAATGTAATCCTTTGGTAATTTTCAGGAGGTGTGGTGTATTAGGGCCGTGGCTTTCAGCTAGATCTTATTGGCCACCTGTGAGGGTAAATGTTATTCATGTTCATCACGTTAAGTCTACAGGGTTTTTCTGCAAAGAAAAGTCTTGGGCGGGCCGAGCCCAAACAGTAACAATACAGAAAAGCTCGAATACAACTGTTGTAGACGTTACCGTGAAATTCTTACTTAAAAGTTCTTAACCAACAATGCAGTTCAAGAAATAGAGTTAAGGAAATATTACTAAATAAACTAGAGTAAAAAWWTTTATAAAAGTAACAGAATAAAATAACAATAACAAGGGTATTTACAGGGGGTAAATAGTCCGGGTGGCCATTTGATTAATTGTTCAGCAGTCTTATGGCTTGGGGGTAGAAGCTGTTAAGGAGCCTTTTGGACCTACACTTGGCGCTCCAGTACCGCTTGCCGTGCGGTTGCAGAGAGAACAGTCTGTTGGAAAACCATTCCAGGTGAAACTGGTTGAGAGAATGCCAACAGTGTGCAAAGCTGTCATCAAGGCAAAGGGTGGCTACTTTGAAGAATCTAAAATATGAAATATATTTTGATTTGTTTAACACTTTTTTTGGTTACTACATGATTCCATATGTGTTATTTCGTTGTTTTGGTGTCTTTACTATTACTCTACAATATAGAAATAGTAAAAATAAAGAAAAACCCTTGATTGAGTAGGTGTCCAAACTTTTGACTTGCACTGTATATATGTAATTTGCCGGATGGTAAAACTTTTTGGTGTAAAAGTAACCTTTTACTACAATGGGCTAAATCAGGATCACACAGTGTTTCTTGGTAGTCTTAAAACAAATCTACTTTGAAACAAAAGTATACAACTCACCCACATGGTTATGGGCTTAAAAAAAGAAGAAACCTGTACCATGTCAGATATATTTTTTGTTTGCATCCCAATATTACACATTATATACATCACAGAAGATGGAAATATAACAAAACCGTTTGACATAGCAACAGTATTTAACAGGTTTTTTAAATAATGTTTATGAATTATGAAAGATATTTCACATTCCACCCATGAGGCCACCAGAGGATGATTTGGTCATTTGACTGCAGGAAAGGTCTACATGACTAAAACCAGATAGAAAGCATGTTGAAAGATAATGGACCTAGATCTTTTTAAAATTAGATAACCTTTTGAGAACTAAATCACAAAAGCTAGACAGTCAGGGAGAATCAAAAATGATGCATTCAGGAGTAACTCCATTGATTTTCTTATCATATTTGAGCATAATAACACAGCATAAGCCATGGCAAAATGCGTAGAATTGCAGGAAATCAGCTTTAAAGAATAACTTTACATATTTTTCATCGAACACCAGATGTTTTAGGCTTAGTTATAGTGAAACACATCAATTCTGGTCTTCATTTTGACCGTTTGTTTCAAAAGGGATATTTTGGTCTTTTAGTGGTAAATCTAGCTGTTTTTACCACTAGTGGTTTACTCTACCATTGAAATCATTATATAGAGTCCTCTATGTCATCTCAAGGGAAGGGTTCAGTATGAAATATGCTGCTTTCAAAATGTGCTGTGCTATCACCTCAAGACTTATTATTAAAGCCTTATTTGACAATGGTCTTGCTTTGCTTTGGTATGGAGTAGGTGTGATGGGTTCTAAACTCCCTGCTACTGTGATATCAAGGTGAAATAATCTACAGTGGATCTACTTTTGGCCACCTGTGAGGGTGCTTCCTTGACTAGACTACTGATATTACACAAATATCAAAAGGCAGTAATTGTGCTTTCAAGAGAACTGGGAACTCTTAAAAAAATTACTTCATGTGATCTCCAAGTCGGAAAGTCGGAGCTCTACAAAGATGCCAAAGTTTCCGACTTGGAATTCAAAGTTGCGTGACCGTTAAAAATATTTTTTCCCAGTCAGAGCTAGTTTTTTTTCTCCCGAGTTCCCAGTTGTCTTGAACGCACTGAAGTTGGAAATCTGAGATTTCCGATTTCCCAGTTGTTTTGAAGGCGGCATCAGGCACATTTCTGCATATGCCCAAATTCTACTTTTTGCTTACCGTTTTCACAAAGAAGAAAAAAACATGAAGGCTATGAAGATTATACAATTATATTTGTAGATACATCCATCGTAACAAGAAATATATGACACTGGTGATCATGTCAAATCGTTGTATTTTCTCCCTACCCGCTATGACTGATTGGTGGTGCAGTCCGCTATAATAGTTGGAACATTATTCCTCCTCCACCAAACTTTAGTTGGCACTGTGCATTCGGGCAGGTAGCATTCTCCTGGCATTCGCCAAACCCAGATTCGTCCGTCGGACTGCCAGATGGTGAAGCGTGACTCCAGAGAACGCGCTTCCATTGCTCCAGAGTCCAGTGATGGTGAGCTTTACACCACTCCAGCCGACGCTTGGCATTGCACATGGTGATCTTAGGCTACTCGGCCATGGAAACCAATCTCATGAAGCTCCCGACGAATAGTTATTGTGCTGATGTTGCTTCCAGAGGCTGTTTGGAACTCAGTAGTGAGTGTTGCAACGGAGGACAGGCGATTTTTACGCGTTGCCCCCTTCAGCACTCACCGGTTCTGTTCTGTAAGCTTGTGTGGCCTACCACTTCGCTGCTGAGCCATTGTTCCTCCTAGACATTTCCACTTCACAATAACAGCACTTAAAATTACCAGGGCAGCTCTAGCAGGGCATAAATGTGACGAACTGACTTGTTGGAAAGGTGGCATCTTATGACGGTACCACGTTGAAAGTCACTGAGCTCTGCAGTGAGGCAAATTTTACTCCCAATGTTTGTCTACGGAGAATGTATGGCTGTGTGCTTGATTTTACACACCTGTCAGCAACGGGTGTGGCTGAAATAGCCGAAGCCACTTATTTTAAGTGGCGTCCACATACTTAAGTATTTACACTACCAGTCAAAAGTTTGGACACACCTACTCATTCCAGGGTTTTTCTTTCGTTTTGCACGCTCTTGGCATTCTCTCAATGCAATGCTGCCAGAGGAATGCTTTTCCAACAGTCTTGAAGGAGTCCCACATATGCTGAGCAATTGTTGGCTGCTTTTCCTTCACTCTGTGGACCAACTCATCCCAAACAATCTCAATTGGTTTGAGGTCAGGTGATTGTGGAGGCTATGTCATCTGATGCAGCACCATCCCTCTCCTTCTTGGTCAAAAAGCCCTTACACAGCCTGGAAGTGTGTTTTGGGTCATTGTTCTGTTGATAAACAAATAATAGTCCCACTAAACGCAAACCAGATGGGATGGCGTATCGCTGCAGAATGCTGTAGCGATACAGCATACAGCGATACAGTGTGCCTTGAATTCTAAATATATCACTGACATTGTCAACAGCAAAGCACCTTCACACCTCCTCCTCCATGCTTCACGGTGGGATCCACACATGCTGAGATCATCCATTCACCTACTCTGCGTCTCACAGACACGGCGGTAGGAACCGAAAATCTCAAATTTGGACTCATCAGACCAAAGGACAGATTTCCACTGGTCTAATGTCCATTGCTCCTTTTCTTGGCCTAAGCAAGTGTCTTCTTCTTATTGGTGTCCTTTGGTAGTGGTTACTTTGCAGCAATTCGACCATGAAGGCCTGATTCATGCAGTCTCCTCTAAACAGTTGATGTTGAGATGTGTCTGTCACTACTCTGGATGGTTCTGACCTAGAACATGTGAACAACTACAAATACCTAGGGGTCTGGTTAGACTGTAAACTCTCCTTCCAGACTTACATTAAGCATCTCCAATCCAAAATGAAATCTAGAATCAGCTTCCTATTTTGCAACTAAGCCTCCTTCACTCATGCTGCCAAACATACCCTCGTAAAACTGACTATGTCACGTTGCGCTCCTTTAGTTCCTTTTTTTCTTCACACTTACTGCGAGAGATGCCAGTGGGATGTTCTGGGCTATTTTATTGTTCCTGATACCATCATGTGGACCCCATAATTAATAGAATAACAAAAATATAAGTACATCTATAGAAAACTGTAAGTGGTTGTGCGCCATTCAAAAACTAGGCCTTACATATGCGATTAAGTTTCACCTTGTTGTGAAAGAAAGGCTTTGCTAGTACTTAAGTAGCTTTCACTTTAACTGGCGCCACGGTGAGAATTACAGACACTGACATTAAAATAGCTGTCAAACTGCTGCGATTAAGAAACTGTTTTGCCTAGGGGGCAGTTAATTCACCAGGATCAGATATTTATATCGTTCATTCGATTGAGTTAGAATTGGCCGTTCTGATGGGAATTTGATTCTTTATAATACACCAAGTAAGGCCCATAGGGTAGACCTATCTGGATAAGATTTCCATTAGTGAATATTAGTTATAACGTTTATTATTGAGGGTTAATTATGACCTCGTATTGATTTATAATAGTGTAAAATACTGGATGGTTGAAAACGCATGTGCCTATCTAGATTATTGTGTTAGTTAAATTAAGATCATGAACGCACCTGCCATGTTTTCCATGTCTATGTGCTTTTTAAATAGCCCATGGCTGAGGTTTATCATTTGACCGTCAAAAAGTGTTTCATTCAATGAAGTCTATACATTGACTATGCCAATATTTGGTCAATTTCCATTGTAGGCATGTTGTCAACGTAACAAACAAATAGCTTATCTATCTGCATCTACTCAAATGAGAGTGAAATAGAAATAGCCGTAGGCCTAATACTACTCGTGTTTGGTATCTGATCCTTTGGATTTAGCGGGGCTAGAAGCCTATTGGCACCAAGTGACCGCTCAAACCCAAAATCACTGCTTGTCTATTATGAATGCTTCTAAAATGTTGTGCTGTTTTGGTAACATCATCTAAATCAATCATGCAAAGGATGGCCAATTTCGCAAACTTTTAGACCACCTAATTGAAAATATGCGATTGATCAATGTTATTTCCACTTTGAGTTAATGGAACGAAACGTTTACTGCAAAAATAGTTATAAATAACATTAGGCTGTATTTAAATGATTGAGTAATGTCATTCTGGACTTTCTGTTTCAAAATAAGTGATTTATTATGTTACGTAAATCGAGCGGCGCACTGTGCGCAAATGATTGTTTATCAAATCGTTTGAGTGACATTACATTAGTGGCTGAAGGAGTGCATTCACGAAACATATGTTAATGAACTTAACGAGTCTTTCGTGCAGGCTCGAGTGACAGCGTAGGTATTCGAGACCAATCAGAACGCACGCTGATGGAAGGCAGTGGGGTTTTGAGGCACACCGCGTCTACATGAGTGTCTGGAGGATATTGTGAGGTTTACGAATGATGTAAAGAAGGATTTACTTTTATGTAGTTCTTTTTTTCTGCCTTTCACAGATCCCTGGATGTACATTTTCTTCGTTTGGAATACCTTTTTTTTATACAGGCAATGTTATTGACTTGATGGTGGATCCTGTTCAACTTTTCCTCGCTCTCCGACATTGCTCAATGCATCCTTTTTTAGACCGACGCTTTTATGGACTTCTGTATTAGCTAATGATGTCTATAGGTTTCATGCCTGATAGTTTGAATTCTTCAGGTCCCTCCAAATCGACCTTTTTCGAGTTTGGGCACGGGCACCCTGCGCACCAGCAGCATTCCCAAGGACACTCTCACATCTACCCCGTTAATGGCTTACAATCTGCCGGACACTCTCAACACGGTAGTCCCTTCTCCCCCAGCGCGTCCTCCTATGGCCGCTCCCTGGGCTACGCCTACCCCAGAGCGGTGAACACTCATCACCCGAGTGCCTACATGCCCTACCAGCACAACAATCACAGTTTGGCGCACTCCAGATTAGATGAGACAGGTACGTGTAATATCAATATCTGTTTGTTCCTCACAGCTCTTGGCCTATCATACCACCATACCATTTTTAAATCAATCAAATGCGTCGTCTACAATGAAAGTGTGCAATGTTCAAATTGAGCGGTAAAAGGAGTGCGGATTGTATTAAAATGTAGACATATTGCAATTGCAGGCTACATATTATCAGATGTAGGCTAAATTATCAGACAGTTCTTTGTAGGCTATGGTAGGCATATACCTCAGATGTACATGCATTATAGTTGTCAGTCTGTACATATTTGTTGTTTACAAAAATGACAAAAATTGTCCTAATCACATTTGGGTTTAAAGGCAATACATTCAACAGCAATTTACAGTCAGTGCTACGGTAATCAAAATGTTTTCCCACTTTAAATGCATGTCAGGCATTTTGGGGTTATCTTTACTACTCATGTTCCGTAATGAACACAGATGGTGTCATTAATTTTATTAACCATCATTTTCTGTGGGTTAGCCCGATTATGCATGAGTACCTCAAACAGTCGATTACTCCCATTATTAGTCAAGATTAACAAAGCAAGTCCAGAAAATAAGAACCATCATCCATGCACAGCACTGTAGTTGTGTCTATTTATTGTTCAACTGTGGCATTTTCGTAGGAGATAACCTGACATGTGGGCATGCAGTCTGAATTCCAGGCCGTGAATTTCAAGTAGCCTCGGCATAGGCCTATGTTGATACGAACTCTTACATAGATACGAGGCCTTCTCGTGAATTTGTTTGGTAGATTATAGACAATGGGTTTTGCTTACATTTGAAATGGACTATATCAGACTATACTATATAAACAACAAATTTCAGAGTCCCTGGGATATAAATATCTGTCTTCCTCACTTGAGTCCTCATTATATGTTTGAAACAGCCTAGGATCTAATTTTATGATAATACGAGTTGCCTATCCAAGTTCAAGTATACGATAACAACTCTCATGTAGACCTAAATCGTATATTATCTTCTGCCCTGATGTAAAGTGGAAAGTTGTAAATCAAAGTGAATGTAGGCTACATCAGATTAGGCTACTGTTCAGCGCAGTTTGACTGAAATGATCTCTTCTATCCACAGACCATGAGAAGTCTACAGTGATTGAGAACGGGGAAATTCGTTTGAATGGTAAAGGAAAGAAAATACGCAAACCACGGACCATCTACTCCAGTCTTCAGCTACAGGCGCTCCAACATAGGTTTCAGCAGACCCAGTACCTGGCTTTACCCGAACGCGCGGATTTGGCGGCTAAATTAGGGCTGACCCAAACACAGGTGGGCTAAATTAAACTTGACATAATAGCCATCAACAGTAGGAAATGTGATTTTAAAACTATCTTATATCAGTAGACTAATTACCAAATTATAATAAATTATTTGTGCAGTGTTGTATTTCTAGGTCATCCTTATGTTCAGGCCTAAGAAACCAAATAGTTTATAACAATTAAAGTGGAGTGCAGACAAATTAGATAGGTACAAAACACCTCATTAATCGTTTTAAATACACATTGTATTTATTTCACTTTTTCCCTATTAATTTAATCTTGGAATATCAAATTAGGTCAAATTTGATTCAAACAAAATTAAAGATCCAAAGGCCTCACATACCTTAATTCTACTGCAAGACTGGACTATTTGAATTTGTGCACAGATCAAATTACTAGCCTTCGTGATAGAAGTGACAGATAATTAAATATTATGCAATGCTGTCTACTAGCATTATGACACATTTTTTCAAAAAATGTTGACATGAAACCCTTGAATCTGTCTCACACGGGTTAACATTTGAAAATGTCACACCAATACTGCCACAAGTTCATGTTTGTGTCTGATTGAAGAAAAACACAACACAACCTTCCCCTTTAGTTGTATGGAGAGGGTTTACATAGATCACAGATCTGTGGGTAACATTGTGGCTTTCTGCACTGCTCAAGACCAAATGAAAAGGCTAATTGAGAGCTTAGTTAAGTCAATTTCTTAATGCACCTTTATTCTTAATCTTAAATTACCATTGCGGCTGAAACCTTCTCACAGAGAGCTCTCTGTGACTTAAAGCAAACATAGCTCAATTGCGATATTGCAAGTACAAGTAGGCTTAACAGAGTAAATGGAAGACAGAAATACATGCTGCCACTCTAAACTTTAGGCCTGTGTGTTGTCTTTATAAACATCGGTGTCTAATTACCAACAATCTTTTGGTCGAAGTCATGTTAAAGCACAGTTATACATGACCGCAGAAATGGGCATTGAGCAGTACAATGTCGGCTGTCGGCTGTCGGCACACACACGCAGAGTTTACAGATTGTAACTGGAAGAAAAAAATAGGACAAGTAAGCTGTCATGCAGATGATCTATTTTCAAAGTCATTGTTGGCATTATTCATTTATGTCAGGTAAAATTCCGAAATCTAAGGGTGAAATAGAGATCGTGGCAACCATTTCCTTTGGACCTGTAAAGATAATGAAAGGCGAATAAACAGGTGGCGAGCATAACGTTTGGGTCTCACATCTCACCATGCACATCTGTCTTTTATGGGATACATTTTCAAGCCTTTAAAACATTGTTTTGCTCCATATATTTTAGTTATATTGTACAGGCAACACTTCTATTCAATGTCTAAAATCAATAACATGAATATGTTTTTAAATGACAGGCAATCCTAGGTTGATTGAGTTAAATTGTCATTCAAAACACTCCCTGGCCAAATCTCTGACCCACACCATCCTGTCTGGGTCTGATTTGATTTGGCTTTGTGTCTTGTTGCTATATATCAGAATGGTTTGACTTTGTCCACCTCGGGCTCTGTGGCTTTTATTGAATATTTTATACCGTCGTAAAATCGATCAGAATAGCATCTTGTTCTGACTAAGTAGAATACATCATACATATAAATGCATCTGACCTCCCTCCTTGTTTCCAGTGTTATATTCAAGCTCGCTGGGGCTATTTTATTTGACTATATTTTTAGCATGGGATTGTTGTCAGACTCATCTATCGTTGGCCTCATAAAATGTTGAACAATAGGGGAGCTAGCATTTAATGAACTAGTGAAGTGTCGCTCATCCATTTTGCTGAATTGCAATAAGCCTAATGGTTCTGGATCCATGCACTACCTGGCAACGTTGAAGAAATGTGTTCAAATTATAAGAAGTTTAAGAACGAATGCCATTTTCTGGGCTATTTTCCTTTTAAACGTATAAAATCGTTCCAATTTTCAATGTAATTTCGAAATGATCAAATGTGAATATGACAAGCCATTACGAGTTTGCAAGCCATGACGAACGTAAATCATTTCTATTGTGTGGAAGATAATTGTTTAATGATTGTTGTGGTGGTGGTGGTGGAGAGAGGGACGTCATAGCATACGCTGAAATGTGCGGCTTTCCCCTCATATTTTCACTTTCTAAACATCTATTTTATCTTTTTAGATTAAAATATGGTTTCAAAACAAGCGCTCGAAATATAAGAAGATAATGAAGCATGGCAGCGGGCCAGAGGGGGAACATCTCCACAGTACGTCATCTATTTCTCCGTGTTCACCCGGGATGCCTCAACTTTGGGACGTGTCAATGGCAAACAAAGGGACCCCTATGCACCCCAACAATTACATGAACAATTTTGGTCACTGGTACCCAAACCATCTCCAGGATCCTTRGTCCAGACCTCAAATGATGTGAGCGGACCAACTCAACACACTGCACGGTGCTGTAAAACTCACCCGGCCATTTCTAACTTTTCAAGGGCCTTAAGGCTATATCTGCATACCCCACACTCGAACACGTCTCATCTAGCCTATCAAGTTTGATGTACGTGTTAAATGTCAATTGTCTTTTTTTCTTTCATTGCAATGTAGCCTATGTTTTTGGATGACGATTTGTATGTATGGTTAGCCTATTTCTTGTGTCCCCTWTACGCACTGTTCTTAATTTTTGGAACGGCTTTGGTGAGAATTGTGCTGTCAGGTGGCAACATGCTTATGGTTTGATTCCAGCAAGGTACATGCACCTGAATATGTGTGTCAATTGGTTATGACCGTATTATTAATGTGATTAACAGTAGTGTCCCAGGCAGTCCACGTTTGGAAAGCCTCGTCACAGCAAATATGAATCTATTGTGCAAATACATGTCAGAATTGTTTGATATACACTGATGGATCTCAGCGTCTATTATTGTGAAGGTGTCAATAGTTATTGATCATTTTAAAGTGCTTTGTTTGATATACAGTGTATTCAGAAAGTATTCACATCCTTTTACCTTTTCAACATTTTGTTGTGTTACAGCCTGGATTTACAATGGATTAAATTGGGATTGTGTGTCACTGGCCTACACGCAATATCTCATCGTGTCAAAAGTMGATTTTTGTTTGTAGAAAAATGTTGAAGGTGAATTAAACATTTAAAGCTGAAATGTCTTGAGTCAATAAGTATTCAACTCATTTGTTATGGCAAGCCTAAATAAGTCCAGGAATAAAATGTGCTTAACAAGTTGCATAGTAAGTTGCAGGGACTCATTCCGTGTTGAAATAATAGTGGTGAACATGATTTTTGAAAAACTACCCCATCTCTGTACAACACACATACAAATATCTGTAAGGTCCCTTTAATCGAGTAGTGAATTTCAAGCACAAATTCAACATCAAAGGCCAAAGAGAGTATTCAATGCCTCGCAGAGATTGAATAACTTTGCCTATTGGTAGATGGGTAAAAAATAAATAATCAGACGCTAAATATCCCATTGAGCATGTTGACGTTATTAATTAGACTTTGGATGGTGTATCAATACACCCAGTCACTACAAAGATACAGGCGTCCTTCCTAACTCAGTTGCCGGAGAGGAAGGAAACCGCTCAGGGATTTCACCATGAGGCCAATGGTGACTTTAAAACCTCTTAAAGATCCAACCCTTTTTTTCAATTTTCCCCTAAAATGACATCCAAATCTAACTGCCTGTAGCTCAGGACCTGAAGCAAGGATTTGCATATTTGAAGTTTGTCTAAATGTGAAATYAATGTAGGAGAATATAACACATTAGATCTGGTAAAAAAMAATACAAAGAAAAAAACAATGTTTTATTCCCGCCCAGGTGCAATTTAGACTTTGGCCACTAGACTGCAGAAGTGTATGTTCAAAGTTTTAGATTGATCCAATGAACCATGCATATCTATTCAACATGTCGTATCAAGACTGGCCAAATGTGCCTAATTGGTTTATTCATACATTTTCCAGTTCATAGTTGTGCACTCTCCTCAAGCAATAGCATGGTATTCTTTCACTGTAATAGCTACTGTAAATTGGACAGTGCAGTTAGATTAACAAGAATTTAAGCTTTCTGCCCATATCAGATATGTCTATGTCCTGGYAATTGTTTTTGTTTCTTACAACCTCATGCTAATCACATTAGCCTACATTAGCTCAACCATTCCGAGGGGGGACACCGATCCTGTAGAGGTTTAAATCAGTTACAAAGTTTAATGGCTGTGATAGGAGAAAACTGAAGATGGATCAATAACATTGTAGTTACTCCACAATACTAACCTAAATGACTCAGTGAAAAGAAGGATGCTTGTACAGAATAAAAATGTTCCAAAACACCGCATCCTGTTTGCAATGAGGGACTAAAGTAAAACTGCAAGAAAMAAATTCACTTTATGTCCTGAGTACCTCTCTTCATATTTTCAAGCATGGTGGTGGTTGCATCATGTTATGGGTATGCTTGTCATCAGCAAGGACTAGGATGTTTTTTTTAAAATATAAAATGAAATGGAATAGAGCTAAGCATAGGCACACTGGGAGACAAATTGACCTTTCAGAGGGTCAATAAACTAAAAGACAAGGCCAAATATACACTGGAGATGCTTATCAAAACAACATTGAATGTTCCTGAGTGGCCTAGTTACGGTTTTGACTTAAATCATCTTGAAAATCTATGGAAAGACTTGAAAATGGCTGTCTAGCAATGATCAACAGCCAACTTGATAGCGCTTGAAGAATTTCAAAAAGAATAATGTGCAAATATTTCGCAGGTGTGCAAAGCTCCTTAGAGACTTACCCAGAAAGACTCTCAGCTTTAATTGCTGCCAAACGTGATTCTAACTTGTACTGACTCAGTGGGTGTGAATYCTTAGGCCTATGTGAATTAGATATTTCTGTGTTTCATTTTCAATACACATTTCTAAAAACCTGTTTTCACTTTGTCATTACGGGATATTGTGTGTAGATGGGTGGGAATGTTTTATTTGATCCACTTTGAATTCTGGCTGTAACACAGCAAAATGTGGAATAAATTAAGGGGTATGTATACTTTCTGCATGGTGAAAATATGATAATTACAAACCTGTATGAAAATGCAATTTAATCAAATGCATGAGTAGACCTATAATCACTTATTGCAATTAAAATAAATCAACCGCAAGCCAATGTGGGGCAATACTGTCCTTAATAGTTAATCCTAATATTTTCAAAAGATCCCTTTTGCCGTGACATTGTATTCGCAATGCCGTGACCCGGATTCGAACCGGGGTTGCTGCGGCCACAACGCAGAGTACTAACCACTATACGATCACGGCGAGCTACCAGGGCTGCGGGGATACTGCGGGGGATTCTGGCCAATTAACTGGAGCCTGCAGTGACGTTTATAGGCATGCAAATATCTTCAGCTGTTCGAGTCCAATTTTGAAATGATTCTGTCTTGATATTCTATTGTCTTCATAGTAGCACATCTATCTTAACGCTATAGTATAGTCTACCATCCTATATGCTATATATAGGCCTACCATTGAAGCATTCTTCTAGAGCGATTGAAATGTATTTTAAAGACCTTTGACAGTGAGTGATAGTTCGATTTCCAAACAATTCATATTCAGGTGAGGTCTATGATTACGCGCGTGGGTAGACCTATGATAGGTCTGAGCTTCTTCCAGAATAGTTAAGCCTACAATATTGGAACCCATCATTGTTCAGAATATTGCATTATGTTAGATATTTATTTGATTGACATTATGAATATGACAAGATCCCGGGCTATTGGTATTAAATCTGACTTGCAAAAAAACGTATATCAACAGTTGGAATCTACACTCTTTGAAAAAAAGAATCAAAAAGGATTCTATTGATTGCTTCATATATTATGGCACCCCTAAAGGTTCTATATAGAACCCTTTGTAGGGTTATTTAATCAGAACCCCCAGGGGTTCTTCTTCACTGAACTAAAATTGGTTCTATATAGAACCCTTGAGATCCATATAGGGTTCTATATGGGACCAATTTAGGTAATGTATAGAACCTTAAGGGGTGCCATAAATGAAGCAAGCATATAACCTTTTTGGTTCTATCCAGAACCTTTTTTTTTCTAAGGGTGTATAAGAAAAAACAATCAAAGATCATGGTGGAAAAAGTACTCAATTGTCATACTCGAGTAAAAGTAAAGATACCTTGACATAAAATGACTCAAGTAAAAGTGAAAGTCACCCAGTAAAATACTACTTGAGTAAAAGTAAACAAGTATTTGGTTTTAAATATACTTAAGTATCAAAAGTAAATGGAATTGCTAAATGTACTTAAGTATCAAGTAAAAGTATAAATCATTTAATGTTCCTTAAGCAAACCAGACGGCACAATTTTTTATTTTATTTTTATTGACGGATYGCCAGGGGCACACTCGAACACTCAGACATAATTTACAAACGAAGCATTTGTGTTTAGTGAGTCCGCAAGATCAGAGGCAGGAGATGACCAGGGATCTTCTCTTGACAAGAGGGTGAATTAGACCATTTTCATGTCAAAATGTAACGAGTATACTTTTGGGTGTCAAGGGTCAAGGGAAAATGTATGGAGTAAAAAGTACATCATTTTCTTTAGGAATGTAGTGAAGTAAAAGTAAAAGTTGTCCAAAATATAAATTGTAAAGTACAGATACCCCAAAAAAACAACGTACGTTGTACTTTAAAGTATTTTTACTTAAGTACATGACACCACTGTCAAATATTCGTTTTGAAACATCATACATTCATATTTGTGTTGCTTATTGGTGTACAGAGTATGCTTGTTTTGCTTGCACGGAATTTCAAATGCGAGCTATCCCCTCTCGATAGGCCTACAACTATGGAGGTCAAAGCCTTCGCTCGGCCTACTCTCAGAACATCTGGACGAGCGAGAAATCGTCGGTGCTTCGTTGAATGGGCCCACCTATTAAGGTCATTTCGACAGTGTTTGTTGAATAAAGCTTTTATTCGCGCGGGATAAACCTAGTCAAAGTCTACAAAATATCCCTCCTCATTAAGTGGTAGAAAGAACGAATGTCCATGAGAAGATACATAGTTATACTGGGGGGGACATGGAACATTTGCCACCATTTGCACGAGACAGGTGTTCGACTATACCAGCAGGGCAGTGCTAACATGTCACATTATATGTTTTTTTTTATCGATTATGAATAGCCATTACATAGTTACCGATAAATAAAGTTTTTCCAATAAGGAGTGGACATTTTCGTGTAGCAGCCTTTGAGAAAACAGACAATTAAAGCATGCTCATTCAATTGCAGTGGACGAGGAATATTTTACTGCATATTTTTGTTTTCAACGTGGAATTATAAGAGCACACTTTCTGTTTTGCATGTTGCAAGGTACGTATACGGAAGTAGGTTTTCCTAAATCTTTCCCACACTTTTTTTGCGTTGTTTTCCTTTTTCATGACATGAGTAGAAGGGAGCGAGCGGTTATTGCCAAAATTCTCTCGGTATTTCCCCCCCTCTCCCTCTCTTTAAGTAAATCCAGGAAAAAAACTGCCTGTTGTCATAATAAAATGATAAATGGGTGCATTATTCGATCACGAAGCAGTTTCTGATTAATAGTACTTCCAACTGATTTGCACATTCTTGCGTTTAAACTGTTTAAACATCCTGAAAAAGCTATTTGTATTACTTTAGACAGTATCCATTGGAGCGAGCTGATGTTAATTCAGTATGGTGCAAGTTGCGCTGTAGTGAGCTTGCTTAATGACATCGAATGCATGCGTTTTAGAAGAAAAAAAAAACAGTTTTTTTATTTTTCACACAGCCTCTTGCTTTCAGTGTCTTGGCAAAAAAGTATCAGTTATGTAAAATCAATTATGGACATATGCATTTTCGCAATAAGGAATTCGTTTTGGACTTTACTTGTAGCCTAACTATCTTATAAATATAATTATACTTGAATTAACAATTACATTCAGAGTTGTTTTTGTTATAAATCATTTTAAGAATATCATATGCTGGTTGTATTTGAGCGTTTTTGTTTTCTCTGCACAACATTTAGAAGTTGTTCCTTTTCAGGTTTAAAAATGCTAACTCCCGTTCGTATAAGCTAGTAGCCTAGCTAGCATACAGAAATCGGTGGTAGTAGTCAAAGTCGTTTTTAACTGCAATGCAGTTGATTAATGGCGATGACATGAACGTGTTGACTTTTGGGTTTGACATCCATACAAATATTAGGCTTATTTTGCTGGGCGGCAATGAAGAGATTTGGGATCATTCCCGGATGGCATCTTACCCCCACGCGTTTCCATGGCATTTCCATCGTTTGGGTCGAGTTCCATTGACCTCTTTACCACATCTATGGTAACATAAACACATATTAAAACATTACACGAATCTCTCTCTGCCTTGCTGTTGATCCCCCATAAACCCATACCACCACTGCCTCAGCGATTGTCATAGACATACTGTGCAGACTTATCTTTAACAGGGGTCTCCCGAGGCCATAAACTAGAAAGAGGGGAAAATAGCCTTATGATTAATAAGGCTGCAGCAAGATAAAGACATACCACCTGCAGCAAGATAAAGATAAATATTGTTTTTAATATTTACATGTCCTCACCCCTGCTTTATTTCTTTATACACTGAACAAACATATAAACAGTAAAGTGTTGGTCCCATGTTTCAAAGCTGAAATATAAAATCCCTACATTTTCCATGCACACTTAGAGCTTATTTCTCTCAGATTTTGTGCACAAATTTGTTTACATCCCTGTTAGTGAGCCTTTCTCCTTTGCCAAGATAATTAATCCACCTGACAGYTGTGACATATCAAGAAACTGATTAAACAGCATGATCATTACACAGGTTCACCTTGTGCTGGGACAATAAAAGGCCACTCTAAAATGAGCAGTTTTGTCACACAACACAATACCACAGATGTCTCAAGTTTTGAGGGTGTGTGCAATTGGCATGCTGACTGCAGGAATGTCCACCAGAGCTTTTGCCAGAGAATTGAATGCTAATTTATCTACCATGAGCTGCCTCAAATGTCATTTTAGAGAATTTGGCAGCACGTCCAATCGGCCTCACAGACCACGCGTAACCACGCCAACCCAAAGTGAGCAATCGGTGGAGAAGGGCCTTGGTCAGGGAGGTTACCAAGAACCCGATGGTCACTCTGACAGAGTTCCGGAGGTCCTCTGTGGAGATAGGAAAACCTTCCAGAAGGACAACCATCTCTGCAGCACTCCACCAATCAGGCCTTTATGGTAGAGTGGCCAGACGGAAGCCACTCCTCAGTAAAAGGCACATGACAGCCCGCTTGGAGTTAGCCAAAAGGCACCTAAAGGACTCTGAAACTATGAGAAACAAGATTCTGTGGTCTGATGAAACTAAGACTAACTCTTTTGCCTGAATGCCAAGCATCACGTCTGGAGGAAACCTGGCACCATCCCTACGGTGAAGCATAGTGGTGGCAGCATCATCTGTGGGGATGTTGTTCATCAGCAGGGACTGGGAGACTAGTAAGGATCGAGGGAAAGATGAACGGAGCAAAGTACAGAGATCCTTGATGAAAACCTGTTTCTGAGCGCTCAGAACCTCAGACTGGGGTGAAGGTTCACCTTTCAACATGACAACGACCCTAAGCACATAGCCAAGACAATGCAGGCGTGGCTTCGGGACAAGTCTCTGAATGTCCTTGAGTGGCCCAGCCAGAGCCCAGACTTGAACCTGATCGAACATCTCTGGAGAGACCTGAAAATAGCTGTTTAGCAACACTCCCCATCCAACCTGACAGAGCTTGAGAGGATCTGCAGAGAAGAATGGGAGAAACTCCCCAAATACAGGTGTGCCAAGCTTGTAACATCATACCAAGAAGACTTGAGGCTGTAATCGCTGCCAAATGTGCTTTAACAAAGTCCTGAGTAAAGGGTCCGAATAGTTATGTAAATCTGATATTTCTGGCTTAAAAAAAAAATACATTTGCAAAAATGTAAAAAAAACAGTTTTTCCTTTGTCATTATGGGGTATTGTGTGTAGATTGATGAGGGGGGGGAAACTATTTCATCCATTTTAGAATAAGGCTGTAATGTAACAAAATATGGAAAAAGTCAAGGGTTCTGAATACTTTCCGAATGCACTGTAGTTGCTGAATGAAGTGACAAGGCATCTTATATGCAATTTCACATCTCAAGATTAGAATAATGGGTAATCAAGTTAGACAGACAGAGTCTGGCCTTTTAAACAGGGCAATCAGGAAGATTCAAGGGAAACTCAAAAGACCGTTCCTGTGAGAGACAGAGTAGGCTGCAGAAGGGGAAGGGAGAGTGCAAGATGGGTTATGATATGGATACAATAAATTCTAATGGATAAATGCTATGGAGGCTTGCTTTGTTTATGAGCGTCAGAGGTGTCTGATGGATTTTAATCGCAGGATAGCAATGAGAGGGAAATGGGGATGTTATTGCAGTAAATCCCAGTTCCTTCGGTGGTGGGCGAATAGCAAAGCTGCTCTATGGGGATTATTGTTATTAGCTTGAGTGATCTGACATCTAGTATAATTGTGTGCAACGTCCCGTTTGGATAGAATTCCACAGTTTCATTTGAGGGAACGATTGACTCCTAGGCACAATGCTAGGGATTAGAACTAAAACACACACACCGAGATAGGGAGAGAAACAGAGGCAGACTTTAACCGGCTTTGCACACAGCAAAAAGTAAAAAATATGATGACACTCCCATCAATGTGTATGCTGGCAGCCTACCAAGTAAATTCCACGATCACGCATTATTAAATCCACCAGCAGTCAGAATCCGACTGGCTTGAGTACCACCAACCTCCATAGCCCTGAGGTCAACTGGGGTTCACGAGTCCACAGCTGTCAAGAATGCCTTTCTCATTTAAGTTAATTTACATTTGTAGCAAAATGGCTCTGGTGAGTGATTCCAATGCAAGGGGGAGGCATGAAGCTTTGAATACGCGTGGGACAGCTGCAAACAGTCTTTCCATGGCTACATTTGCCATCCTGATTACATGTCAACCCCCAGTTCAACCCATACCCCAGAACCCTCGAGACCTCTGTGACACCATGCTGTTGACTGTTACTGTGCTAGGGAAGGAGAACAGTGCAGGATCCTTGGCACAATCTCTATTTAGGGCTGTTCTGAAGTGTTGTCATGCCGTATCACATTCAAGTTCAACAGTTCACGACCAGCCAGGGCACTTACACTTGCTAAAATCTGGAGATTATAAAGAGACCTTTGTAACCTCTACAGCCCACACACACCAGCCCAGAGCCCTATAGCCACCAGGTGCATTTGTCTTCAGCAGAAATAGATCCCCTGGTGACATATAAGCAGCTAGCCATGACCACGGGCCACCCACGGTGAGGGAGGCACAGAGGGAAGGTCATATGTGTATATCTGAGCTGTCAAAGATAGCAGAGATATGTATAGGTTGTGTCATGTCATTTTGGATAATGAGACTTACAGTAAAAACCAAAAGTAAATTCATGTTACTGTAATTACAAGCAAATATAGATAGTGATGCTATAGGCCTTTAATGGATGGTAGCCTATATCAATATGACTTAAGTGCTGTATGTGGCATAACTGGTTTGGAAAGTGAACAGTCTTAAGGTCAAGTGTATGTTGCATGGTGAACACAGTTGACTTTCTTTGAATAGTAATCTGTTGTGGGGGTTTAATTCCAAAATGCAATAGTTAAATACATATATTTTATTTATACTAAGCTTACAGAATTATCACATCTTTCCCAAATACCTTTACTTTGTCTGAGAATGTAATATCACATACAAATTCAGTATGTTAATATTCAATGAACATAAAAATGGCCCTATCATTCAAGACGTCTTAGGTTACATAAACTACATCGGAATAGTCAATATTATATTATGCCCTTCGGATTCCAAAGGGTGAGTTTGATCTATGCCTATATTACATCTGGGTTCAATGGGGGCCAGCATTGCAGTAGTGGGTCATTGGTGGTCCATGGTTATATGAACCTCAGCATTAGCGGTTTGTATATCGTATGATTTTAGCAAGATACTTTATAATCTTGGGGTTATGTGGCCAGTGTTAAGGATATGCAGGTTGTGTCCGAATTAAAATTAAGAGAAAATCAGAGACACGAAAAAGTAAAAACAGGAACACWAAAAAATAGCCCAGAGAAGGAGAAAAGTAGGCCTAAATTGACTGGGAGTAACATATATGCATCAATGATTGTTGTTTATGATATGAAGTCAAATTCTTATTATGGAAAATACTTACTCTTTTCAGCTCACCCAATGCATAAAAGTTGTTAGGAAATGCCTCTGACATCTCATCAATATATTACATCGGTGAAAGTTTTAAAATGTGGTGATTGATGTTGAATTTTGCTTATATATTAGCATCACTGTAAACCATTTGAAGTACTCTTAACTTTTTTATTCAAATTKAAATTGTACAATTCAAGATGCAATTGGTTGATTAGCCTGTAGGTCTGTGTTGATGCACTGATTCAATGCAAATACACACATATTTTCATGTTATCCAGAGCATTGATGACTGTAACTGTGCTGCTGGCAACAATTTAATTACGCTTTTTTGCTGACGTTTACTGACACCGGCCATATTCAATGTGTGTTGCACTTGTAAATTCATTATTTGGCGCTCTGGTCAGACAAGAGTGCTCTGAAATCGGAGTAGATAGCCAGAGCGAATTTACAAAGCACCCGAATGRCCATTGAGAAKGCACAACYACTATARCATTTAGCTAAGAATGATGTGAATAATCAAGTCAATAAACGTTGGGTAGTTAGTTAGCCTATAGTTAATACACTGGCAAGTTTGATGTAATAAGTAGCCAACTAACGTTAGMTAGCTAGCTAACATACTGGTACATACTGCTGTAATGATATGCTATGTGGTTCGTTAGGACAGCATAGCTAACGCGGGTAGCCTAGTGGTTAGAGTGTTGGGCCTGTAACTGGAAGGTTGCTGGATCAAATCCCTGAGTCTGACAAGGTAAAAATATGCCATTCCACCCCTGAGCAAGGCAGTTAACCCACTGAGCTGTGGCGGTTGATTAAGGCAGCTCCCTGCACCTCTCTGATTCAGAGGGGTTTGATTAAATGTGGAAGAAACATCTCAGTTGGACAACTGACTAGGTATCCCCCTTTCTGAAACAAATTGTCAGTCAACATAATGTGTGAGGTAACTTATTTGAAAAGTCGTGACTTCAGTACATTGCTCAACATTTGTCATAATRAGTTAAAGCAATGCATTTATATCTGCTCTGGTTGTACTTCGGGTGCATATTTTCCGCCATTTTCTTAAAATTTGAAAATGATGTGAAGCCAAGCCCATTTCCTGAAGAATTGCATTATGTGCCCTAAAATACGTAAATAGTGTCCTCTGCATGTATACTTRGTATTTTGGCAAATTTAGTACAACATCCGGGAACCTTTGGCATACTAACTATATCTATACTATGACCAATAACCATACCATAAACTCAATTCACGTAACAAACAGTATGGTTAGTGCAGTTAGTATGAGTATTCGAACACAGCTTATGTCTAATAAATCACTGTGCGTYTTTATTTAATTCCCTGAGGCAACAGTCTTACTTCCGTACGACTCCCCAGTGGTGTGGACTCCAGTCAAATTACTTGGACTTGAGTCTGACTTAAGTCACAAATTTGATGACTTGAGACTTGACTTGATAGAAAATAAAATATCTTGAGACTTGACTTGTACTTGGAGCCTCAAGACTCGGGTCTTGACTTTGACTTGAGGCTAATGCCTTGAAATTATKTGGACAGGTTTTGTAACATTTTGTCACTCATTTTGTGGCACGGTCTCACAGCCAGAGACAGTGGCTGCGTTTCAAACTCATAAAAGACACATCCTCGTCCACTTACCCTCACCTTATGCCCTTGGGGGAATCCCGGCGGCCACATTTTTRGGCGGTCCAAATGATTAGCCAAGCAAGTGAAGTTTGCAATGTAAGCCCCTCAGCCCTCGTTTTTAATGGAGTTTGCGAGCGTACACTTCGGGGCCTGAAACACCCCATAATTATACTTGCGAGGATTGTACATCCGCTAAGAAAAGTCCACCAAAACTTAAAACCTCGTCAATATGGAGAAGTCAACATATGAACAACATATAAACAAATGTAAATAAGTTAGAAATTGTGCTACTAATGCACAAACACGTCTCYATAAAGTAATGATGCTTTTGGAAATTGTATAAATAAAACAGAAGTTCAGAAGTTCCTGCTAGGCGGGCTAATGTTAGTTAGCTAATTAYTTGGCTAGCTATCATACAGTAGGCATATATTAATAATTATATAGTTAATATAAGAAGCCATGCAATCATAATTGACTGTAGTGCATATAAAMCACCCACAAGTTACCGTTGGCTGAAAACACAATCATCGCTGGACGAACAAGTGACGAATTTCCGGGCAAGYGCAGTCCATTCAAAAATCATTCCTTCCTCCCTTGTCAGATGTCATGAAACGTCATCAGAAGTGTCCACTTTAGTTAAGGGCTGAGGGGAGAGGGTGTGTCTGTTAAGTGTTTGGAATGCAGCCAGTATCGCATTTGCAAAGAAAAAACTGATTGGCTAGTGAAACGCACATTCGGCCCTCTGATTGGACCAGTAAACTGTCAATTAAGTTGGATGAGCTAGAGCGGCTATTCCCAAACTGTGGTACACGCGCATTGCCATCAGGGGTATGCCAAATAAAAATGTGATTCATATTTAAAAAAAAATATATATATATGTTATTTAAAATAAAATAAAAATTCACATTTTCAAACAGTCCATTTATATTTTCCAACAGGGCTATACATTTGAGTGAGGTTTTTTTCTCGCCTGAGTAGCCTCGTTTCACTGCCAAAAACTAAATTAAACCATCTAGTGTTCAGCGAAATAACAACACAATGTCAAATACAGGTAGCCTAGTCAAATAATTAACATCCAATTGCATTAACCGTCGTTACTCCCTCGGGAGAATTCCACTAACCAACATAGCTGCTGCTCATTCCGTTTGCTCGAAAATTGATAAATGGTTAAATAAAGTAAGGCCCGCGTCCATAGAGACACATACCAGCTCTACTGGTAGTACTGCTACTACCAGCAGTACTACACCTGCACCTGTCGACAACACAAGTTGTTCTGCTTCCACGAGCACATCCAATGCTAGCATCAGTAATTCTACATTTGTTGTTAGCCCAGCTAGCATGGACACTGACAATTGTGAATCTGATGCAGTTGGACCATCGAAGAGGAGCAAATATGATGAGAACTACATTGATTTATGGTTCACTTATATTGGGAGTAGTGCCTTTCCRCAGCCACAGTGTGTTGTATGTGCAAAAGTACTATCTCACAACTCAATGAAACCTTTAGGAATAAAACACGCCAATTTGGAAAATAAGCCACAGGAGMTTTTTTTTGCYAGAATTAAGACTACTTTRGAGTAGTAAGACCTGTATGAAAGCAACAGATACCATAAATAAGAAGGGGCTAGAAGCGTCTTATATGGTGAGCTACCGAGTGGCTAGGACAGGCAAGCCCCATACTATTGTGGAGGACTTAATTCTTCCTGCTGCCGCAGATATATTATTTTTATTATTATTATGATTTTATTTTTTTGACCCCTTTTTTCTCCCTAATTTCGTGGTGTCCAATTGATYGTAGTTACAGTCTTGTCTCATCGCTGCAACTCCCGCACAGACTCGGGAGAGGCGAAGGTCGAGAMCCATGCATCCTCCGAAACACAACCCAACCAAGCCGCACTGCTTCTTGACACAATGCACATCCAACCTGGAAGCCAGCCGCACCAATGTGTCGGAGGAAACACCGTACACCTGGCGACCTGGTCAGCYTGCACTGRGCCCGGCCCGCCACAGGAGTCGCTAGTGCGCGATGAGACAAGGATATCCCTGCCGGCCAAACCCTCCCTAACCCGGACGACGCTGGGCCAATTGTGCGTCGCCCCATGGACCTCCCGGTCACGGCCGGCTGTGACAAAGCCTGTCAGAGCCTGGGCTCGAACCCAGAGTCTCTGGTGGAACAGCCTTAGACCACTGCGCCACCCGGGAGGCCTATGGCTGGGACAATTCTGAGGGAAAGGCCAAAAAAACTATACAGACAATGACTTCATCAAACAACACTGTTTCACGACGCATCAGTGACATGGCAGGAGATGTTTTGAAACAATTACTTCTTCGCATGCAGGCCAGTGAATTCTATGRGTTACAGCTGGATGAGTCAACAGATGTGGCGGGCCTGGCACAGCTCCTGGTATATATCCATTATGTTTATGGMGGTCAATTAAGGAAGACATCCTCTTTTGCAAACCACTGGAAACCAGGACAACAGGAGAGGAAATTTTTAAAGTACTGGACAGCTTTGTGACATCAAATGGACTTTGGTGGTCAAGATGTGTTGGTATCTGTACTGATGGCGCAAAAGCCATGACYGGGAGACAWAGTGGAGTGGTAACTCGTGCAAGCAGTTGCTCCCGACGCCACTTGGGTACACTGCAGCATCCACCGAGAGGCTCTTGCTGCCAAGGCAATGCCTGACAGCTTGAAATACATTTTTGACACTACAGTGAAAATGATTACCTTTATTAAAGCAAGGCCCCTGAACTCTCATCTATTTTCTGGACTATGCAATGATATGTGCAGCGACCATGTAACGCTTTTACAATATACAGAAGTCCGCTGGTATTGGGCAAAMTATTGACACGTTTTTTTTTTTAATTGAGAGACAAGCTTAAAGTTTTCTTTACTGACCATCATTTTCACTTGTCTGACAGCTTGCATGATGACAAGTTTCTCACACGACTGGCCTATCTGGGTGATGCTTTTTCTCACATGAATGATCTGAATCTAGGATCACAGGGACTCTCCACAATTACATTCAATGTGCAGGACAAAATTGAAGCTCTTCTCGGTTTTGTTTTGAGAGCCCATGCTGTTACAATGGAAAGTATAGGGGCATTCTGAAATCTAGCTCTCAGGGTGCAGTCCTATGGCTTCCACTGGGTGTCAGCACTCTATGTTCAAGGTTTCAGGCTTGTTTCTTCCAAAACGAATAAGAATAATGAGTTTTAGTACTGGGGCACACCCTTGGAAATGTGTGTATGCGCGCGCGATGAAGACAAGACGCACCTGCAAATATCGGTTTCCTATTGAACATACTTCTTTCCGAATTAAATATTATAGTTTGATTACATTTTAGAGTATCTGAGGAGTCAATAGAAACATATTTTGACTTGTTTTAACAAATTTTAGCGGTAGATTTTTGGATTCCTTTCTCTGCATGTTGAACGAGTGGATTACTCAAATCGATGGTGCCAACTAAACTGACTTTTTGGGATAGAAAGAAGGATTTTATCTAACGAAACGACATTACATGTTATAGCTGGGACCCTTTGGATGACAAATCAGAGGAAGATTATCAAAAAGTAAGTGAATATTCAATTACTATTTGTGAATTTATGAAACCTGTGCTGGTGGAAAAATATTTTTGATGTGGGGCGCCGTCCTCAAACAATCGCATGGCATGCTTTCGCTGTAATGGCTACTGTAAATCGGACAGTGCAGTTAGATTAACAAGAATTTAAGCTTTCAACCGATATAAGACACTTGTATGTACCTAAATGTTTAATATTCATAATTTTTATGATTATTTATTTGAATTGCCTGCCCTCGAGTTTCACCGGAAGTTGTCCCGCTAGCGGGACGCCTAGCCTTAAAGAGATTTCATAAGCCACTGCCAGATTTCTGGATTGGGCTGGGCTCAGAGTATCCTGCTAGGAAAATCTTGCTGTTAAGACACTGATGCCCTTTGCAACCACGTATCTATGTGAGAATGGATTCTCGGCCCTCACTAGCATGAAAACTAAATACAGGCACAGACTGTGTGTGGGAAAGGATTTAAGACTGAGATTCTCTCCAATACAACCCAACATTGCAGAGTTATGTGCATCCTTTCAAGCATACCATTCTCATTAACCTGTGGTGAGTTATTCACAATTTTTGATTAACAAATAAGGTTTTATATGTAAGATGGTTATATAAAGAGTAAAATTATTGATTATTATTATTTGTGCCCTGGTCCTATAAGAGCTCTTTGTCACTTCCCAAGAGCCGGATTGTGACAAAAGCGCACATCACCAGATTAGTGACCAGAAAGCCCTTGTCTAATTTTCTCGGGTTTTGACTGGCAAAACAGAGTAGCCTACCTATGTTAATATTATCCATATAAAGTAGACTAACCATTTAGCAATCTGCTACAGATGCATCTTTGCCACAGCAATACCCGGGCCTAATTTACAACCGCTGCATAAATTTAACACTAAATACCTGCGTGCGCAGAGATTTCTCAATTTGGCGCAAGACGTACAAACGCATGTTCCCCGTTATAAATCAGACCTGTCCTCTTAACTGTGCACGTGTGAACGAGCATTATAACTCCTCCTGAAAAACTCATACTTGTACCTTTTATGGTGACAATAACGCCCTTATTTGCTGATGTATAGTTTGGAAGTATTGGAATTAGGCCAAGACAGTAGGCTATCTAAAGGAAATAACAATGTCGAATTTGATGAAATGTCTTTGGAGGTGTTGGCAGAATGTTTTCTTTTGCAGTGACATTTGCGGTATCTGACCGTTTCTGAAAGACTAAAACAATTGCAAATTGTTGTGGACCTGTACACAGATCGTTTGAATGTAATAATGTTTTGCGTTCACTTTTCCCCGAATTTAAATATGCTGCACTGCCCACTAATTCAGATTTTTTTTCAAATCTACAGTGGGCCTACTTACTTACAGTGGTAGCCTACACTCTTCAACTCAAAATGTTTTTTTTTTTTTTTAAACGCGCACCCTTTTCGGATGCGTAGAGCAAAAACTTGAAATGATAATAACCTAACTAACAGTCCCAGTTAAATGAGAGATGCGCATGGTAATTTGGTGTATGGCTACTATGGGAATATAAACTCATGGTCAGAAAAGGAGAGGAATTTATTCCGCAATGGTTATGATAGAATACCATTCAAAAGTTTGGGGTGACTTATAAATGTCCTTGTTTTTTGTGAAAACATGCATGAAATTAGTTGCAAAATTATTAGGAAATATAGTCAACACGTTGACAAGGTCATAAATAGTCATTGTGTCCTTCAAACTTTGCTTTCGTCAAAGAATCCTCCATTTGCAGCAATTACAGCCTTGCAGATCCTTGGCATTCTAGTTGTCAATTTGTTGAGGTAATCTGAAGAGATTTCACCCCGTGCTTCCTGAAGCACCTCCCACAAGTTGGATTGGCTTGATGGYCACTTCTTACGTACCATACGGTCAAGCTGCTCCCACAACAGCTCAATAGGGTTGAGATCCGGTGACTGTGCTGGCCACTCCATTATAGACAGAATATCAGCTGACTGCTTCTTTCCTAAATAGTTCTTGCATAGTTTGGAGCTGTGCTCTGGGTCATTGTCCTGTTGTAGGAGGAAATTCGCTCCAATTAAGCGCTGTCCACAGGATATGGCATGGCGTTGCAAAATGGAGTGATAGCCTTCCTTCTTCAAGATCCTTTTTACCCTGTACAAATCTACCACTTTACCACCACCAAAGCACCCCCAGACCATCACATTGCCTCCACCATGCTTCACAGATGGCGTCAAGCACTCCTCCAGCATCTTTTTGTTTTTTCTGCGTCTCATGAATGTTCTTCTTTGTGATCCGAACACCTCAAACTTAGATTCGTCTGTCCATAACACTTTTTTCCAATCTTCCTCTGTCCAGTGTCTGTGTTCTTTTGCCCATCTTAAATATTTTCTTTTTATTGGCCAGTCTGAGATATGGCTTTTTCTTTGCAACTCTGCGTAGAAGGTCAGCATCCCGGGGTCGCCTCTTCACTGTTGACGTTGAGACTGGTGTTTTGCGGGTATTATTTAATGAAGCTGCCAGTTGAGGACTTGTGAGGTGTCTGTTTCTCAAACTAGACACTAATTTACTTGTCCTCTTGTTCAGTTGTGCACCAGGGCCTCCCACTCTTTGTATTCTTGTTAGAACCAGTTTGCGCTGTTCTGTGAAGGAAGTAGTTCGAGATCTTCCGTTTCTTGGCAATTTCTCACATGGAATAGCCTTKATTTCTCAGAACAAGAATAGACTGACTAGTTTCAGAAGAAAGTTATTTGTTTCTGGCCATTTTGAGCCTGTAATCGAACCCACAAATGCTGATGCTCCAGATACTCAACTAGTCTAAAGAAGGCCAGTTTTATTGCTTCTTTAATCAGGACAACAGTTTTTCAGCTATGCTAACATAGTTGCAAAAGTGTTTTCTAATGATCACTTAGCCTTTTAAAATGATACACTTGGATTAGCTAACACAACGTGGCATTGGAACACAGGAGTGTGTAAGGACCAACGCCGTGGATGAGAAACAGGTACTTGGAGTCAACATTTAATAAGGAACAGACATGAAACAACACAGGCACAGTGTCAGCACATGGGCAAAACAACGGCATACGACAATCAATGCAGCAGCGGGGAACAGAGAGGGGGAACTGAAAAATATAGGGGAGGTAATAAACAGGGGATTGAGACCAGGTGAGTCCAATAATACGCTGATGCGCGTGACGGGGAAAGGCAGGTGTGCGTAATGATGGGGAGCCTGGCGCCTTCGAGCGCCAGGGAGGGGGAGCGGGAGCAGGCGTGACAGAGTGATGGTTGCTGATAATGGGCCTCTGTACGCCTATGTAGATATTCCATTAAAAATCATCCGTTTCCAATAGTCATTTACAATATTAACAATGTCTACACGGTATTTCTGATCAATMTGATGTTATTTTAATGGACAACAAAAGGTGCTTTTCTTTCAAAAACAAGAACATTTCTAAGTGACCCCAAACTTTTTGAACGGTAGTGTATGTATTATGTTCATAGATTAAATATTGCCTACGCTAGAAATCACATTACAGTACTCAGACGTAGCCTACATACGTCAATGGAAAAGGTGAACCGTCTGTTCTACCGTAGGATCGGATCGCATAGAGCAAAATAGACTACTTGAAAGACCTTACCTATTTACTACTGTGTAGTGGGTCCAATTAAATGAGAGATGGGACGAATGGTAGTCTATCCAAACCTGTTGTAGGCCTATGGGCTATTTCGTGAGTAGCCTATGTAACCATCACAGTCAGAAAGATGAGGAGTTTATTCTGCAATGATCATGGACATGAAATAAATAGTAGGAAATATATTCCTATTTCAAATGATTTTAGAATTCAAAAGAATGTACTAATGGCAAATGATTGCACCTTGTTATTACATTTAGCTAGACCTACCTTTTTTTGTGTTGTTGTTATGAATAAGAGTGTCATCATATATTCCTAATTTGCAAAAGGCTACTAGGACACTTTTTATGCRTTGCAATGCAAGACTTCAACCACTAGAAACTGTGAGTACGCATGGTCTAGAAACTGTGAGTACGCATGGTCTAGAAACTGTGAGTACGCATGGTCTAAGCAGTATAAGCACTTCCCCACTTTAAGTTCAGTRTTTATAAATGCCAACTTTTGCGTGAAAATTGGTTCACGCATGTTTTGGGGKATATTTTGTTCATTTGCAAAGTTTAGAAATGAGGACCCTGGTGATTTCATTGATAATTTACATATTTTGGGTGGGTTATATAGGCCTACGTCAGTGGTGGTACTGGCTATATGTCTACAAGATGGCTGTAACATCGCACCACCTTCAATACTTATGGGATGAAGATGTAACATACTCTGGCGAATTAATTGCYATATTTGTGAGGAAGAAAAAGGCTACAGACAGAGCGCATGCTTTCCATCCGGTCTTGCAACCTCCGCTGCACAGGCCCACAGGTAGGCCATAGGATCCTGCTTGCTCTGAACTCCAAGGTGACAATGTGACATCACATCCCTAGTTGATATTGACTGCTAACATGAATGACTTTCAGCTCAAAATCCAGGTGTAAAACGCAGTTTATTTTTCTGTATCTTGCGTTTTGTAGATGCTTGATCGTTTATTGCTGTCAGGATAGGCTGCGTTCGCGCAGCGATTCTGCTCGGGTGTTCGCCCTCTGCGCGCGTGCATGTGCMTGCATGGGGGCCGCAAGCTCAAAAAGTGTGAAAACCACTGAGCTAATGACCAGATTGCTGATTTGATGTACAGTTATAGGATCAGATGCAGCGCAAACATCAAATTGTAGGGAGACAGGATTACCATAATAATAAATATGTAGCTTCAAAAATTGTTTGGTGATCAAGAATATGAACCGTTTACTTTGCAAGCTCACCAGCAATTGGACAAAACCCTAACCCTAACACAGGCCTACCGGTCTTTTGGTATGTTAAAATTGCMTGAAATTACTCATTTAATTATGAAGCTTGAATTTTGAATTTGTTATTAAAATGAATTATTACATAATCAAAATGTGTTTTAGACAAAATAATGAAAAAGGCTGTGTCTGGTAGCCTCTATAAATAGACAAAGATTTGTATTTGAAGAAGTCATTGCCTGTAGCCTATATATTTGTTTTACTTGACTTGAGACTTGACTTGAAAAAACTTGTCACTCGACTCGACTTGCTCWTAGAATGCACGACTTGGACTTGACTCAAGACTAGACCGGTTGTAAATTGGACTTGGACCCTGTGACTTGAGACTTGCTCTATTCTTTCTTGTAATCTGGCAACATAATACTAATAAAATCAAGAGACTCAAGCATGTCTGTTTGCCTTTCGCATCCTATGGCCTCTTTGCACGCAGCCCTAAAAAACAAACCTGGACCGATTATGACTGTATCAACGTTCAAGGGAGGAAGGCAGGCTGTCACACAGACCGATTTAACCCTTTCCTGGTGTTGGCCATTTGGTGCAACACTCCGCATTGAAGYAAACAGTTATTCAAATGAAACATTTACGAGATAGTATCAACACATCTAAAATACACGTAGAATTAAGCTGCCACGTTTGTTCTATTTATTTCCTGTCGACTGGACAAGCCAAATACAGAGGAAACAATGCATATATGTGATGAATTAAAAGTGAGTAAAAACGTTGAAAGAAATGGACAAGTGAAAAACAATATTCAATTGATATCTTTATTTGTTTTGACAGAAAGACAATAGAAACATACTAATTGCAACAATAATATAAAAAGGTTTGCAGCACCACAGTGCAGTACTTCCATTCCAAACAAATATGATCTTAGTGGTTCTGATTTCTATTAACACCTATGTACAGCCTTCGACATTTTGTAGGCTACAAATCGATATAAATTATGACCTGAGTTTCTGACGTGCGCACTGCAAACCCATAACCATGGCTAACCAATGGCATAACCATGGCTCAACTGCACCGTTTTTTTCATGATTGAGTTTTGGATCTTGTTAAAATATGATTTTGCATAGTCATTTACAAAAAGAAAAATAGAAATACAATGGAAGTGATAAATAATTTAAAACCACGCCAGACTTCCTTTAAATAGGCTACAAGTGATTCGACATCTCTTATGTGCTTGTGAATTTGAGACTGAGTTTTGAAATATTCCCATGGTAGGTAGCCTACAGTAAAAATGGTTTACCCAACGTTTCAGGGAAATACCTACTGCGCTCAACATTATCCAAAATAACCAAGGTTTCACCTTTGTCAGGTCTACGTCCAAAACTTTTAGAGCTCTATAAAGTTCCGTTGATTTGAAAGGGCCTCGTATTAAAACTCTATAGTCTTTGTTAATAAGCAGCCCCAACGCTTTGCTGTGGTACTACTGGGTGGTGCACTGCGCCCGGGTGCTGTAGATGCGATCCCTGTTGGTACCAGTGGTTGTTATAATCCTCCAGGTAGGGGGGCGACGAGCTGAGGGGTGGCTGCGGGATTTGGGGCCTGCTGGGCGGGGTAGTGAGAGAGTTATTGTCCCAGACCGTCGGGGATGGCGGGGAGTTGCACGCCATGGAGTCGCTGGCGTTTGGGCTGTGGTCGAGMGGAACCTCTCCGTTCTTGTAGAGCTTCTTGAATTTGGACCTCCGGTTTTGGAACCAAATCTTGACCTGTTAGGGAAAAGATGAACGTTGTTAGTCTAAATGTCATGTCAAAAGAGGAAAATATAAATTTCAACAAAACATCAGCATTTTAAATAGTCAATTAATCACGGTGGCTGACATCAGTAGGCCTCGGTCTAAATGTAAAGCTAGGCCTATAGGCCTACATTATAAGGACATCTGGCCAAGAGCACACATWAAAAAAAAATGTGTACACAAATGTACACAAATGTGGCCAATATTCAAATGCAATAACCAATGCTTTTTGACAATACAAACATTTGTCAATGAAAAATAGCCTATAGGCTTCCGATGATTAATTTGGCGAGGTATGCCAGATATGAGACATTTCACTATTTGAGGACAACCTACACAAGTCAAAGCAAGTTGTTATGAGTTAAGGGTGACTGCACTTACAATGTGTGTAATCGTCATGATAGTTACCTGTGTCTGCGTCAGTCCCATTTGAGCAGCAAGTTCGGCTCTCTCGGGGAGGGCGAGGTACTGCGCTTTCTGAAAACGCCTCTGCAACGCTGCTAGTTGGTAGCTGGAGTAAATTGTTCTCGGCTTGCGGATTTTCTTTGGTTTTCCATTCACCATTCGAACTTCAGGCTCGGGTTCTTCTTTCACTGTAAAGAAAGAAGCAACAATTGTTTCATTAGTTCTCAGTATCAGGTATGAAAAACATTTAAACAATGCCAAAACAATGTAATAATAATAATGATAATAAGTCATCATCATGATAAACTTCATGTTATTTTGTGTTAATTAATATATCATTACTATAATCTTTATTACATTGTTATAGGCTAGTTGAAGTTGCAATAGCAATGTTTTCATGAGTGGTGCAACGCTCAAATAAATGGAAAAAAAGTCTTGATCGTGCTCAACCTGCAATAATATCCTCAATAATCGGTCAGTGTTTTGTATAATAACCCTACARATCTGCCCAGTGATTCGCAGACAGTTGCTATCAGTGCAATTACTAACCATAATCGTTTTACGACTACCTGTTAATAGCMGTCTATTCTTCATCAAAAGCCATCAATTAGCAGCATGGTTCCAACTTCCGTATTGTAGTTTTACTAGTAACTTGTAATAAATCCCACCTTTACAAAATACTAATTTAACAATTTAAATGAATGTCTGAAACCCAAATATGACTTTTCACCCGTACAATGTTTTTGCTATCTCTGCTATCTCATTCTATTTCTGTCAGCTGTAATAGTCAACCAGTATAGATTACACCAACGCAAATGCTTCTCAATTGAGCGGGCCTATATAKCATAAAACTACCCAAGACACTACCCTAATGTTTTTCCAGAGTATGCATGCATTCTTCTCTCTCTCTTTTACGCATACAACGAAACAGGCAAAATATAACACAGGAATAATTCAAATACGTTGAAGTATTTACCTGAGCTTTGAGGTGAAGCCTGCAGATGGTCTCTGTTGTAATGTCCATATTGTCTGTAGGAATTTGTGTAAGGGTATTCAGACTTGGTGGGATAAACTCCTGCACCACCCATTCCATTCAGGTTAAATTGGTGATGGTAGGCATTCATTTGTTGCCCGTAGGTTTGACTCTGGTAATATTCGTGGTGGCTGTGAGCCGTCTGTCCGCTGTAGTAGCCCATGTCCGTGACTGAGGACTCCGGGAGAGTCGGAGAGTCCTTGGAGCTCGGATGGCAACTCATAGATCCGGGGAGATCGGTCAAAATGCTCGCTACCTTCTTCTCATAAGTCTGTCCGCTCATCATGGGTCGCAGCCCTCCAAAGAAAATAAAGTCCACGATAATTCGTAAACACAGGACGTTTGTGCAATAGTGTTCAAAGAAATCGCAGTGAATAGATGTAGTCAGTCGTGCCCTGAACGCTAGTCCTTGGAGAGCAAGTCCTTCTCAAACTCTCCTAGCTGTAGTAACTCGATTGTGGCACCAATCTACACCAGTGAAACTGAATTATAGAGTGCTGGGATGGATGCTGCGTTCTCATTGGCTCCAGTCAATCCTTTTTTATCTCTCCCTCTTGCCCTCAAGGCGAAATGGTGGCGCTCAATAAATCCTACCCTTGGACTAAATTGCCAAACACACATGTCTTTTGGCGCTTCAGGTTTGTCTTTTCAACCTGGACCCAGGGGTAGATGTAACATAGCAAATGTAAATCCACAACACTCCAATTAGTATGATTTGTTACCTTTCATATGTTAGCTATGTGGCTAATGTTAGCTAGGCTAGGGGTTGGGGTTAGGAGTTAGGTTAAAGAGTGAAGGTTAGTGTTAGGTGAAGGATATGCTAACATGCTAAATAGTTGAAAAGTCGCTCAAAAGTAGTAAGTAGTTGCATGCTAAGATGCTAATTAGCTCAAATTCAAAAGTTGTCCGTGATGAGATTTGAACACACAACCTTTTGGATGTCAGATCTTTGAGTTACATGCCCACCCATACTTTTGTTTTTGCCTTAAGTAACCTATTGTCATATGTAACCTTARCAAACGTAACATATCATACTAATTTGAATGTCCTGGATTTACGTTGACTATTTTATGTCTAGTCTATGAGACTAGGCTGGTCTTTTAAAGACAATTTAGAGTTATTTAGCTGTTGACAGCYTCACTCAAAAGCATATAACTACAAACAAACGTTGCATGGATTCTCTGTGCTTTGTTTGAAAATGGAGCTGAGTACTGACACTCTTACGGCCTACTACTTATCCRACTGTAGCCAGAACGTCTGTCTCATTCCTTGTCCTTATTCTTGAGAAGAGTTAAGGCTACTTATTCAAAGCCGCCAAACTGTGCCCTTAGCCTATTCATTCTAATTCATCAACATTCAGAAGTGTCCTAGGACAGTGAGCTTGGGGTGAAAGAGATCGAAATGATAAGAAAACCATTCCACTGAATGCCTTGGGGTGAATTATTTTCTTTTGTATGTGTGTGTGTGTGTGTGTGTGTGTGTGTGTGTTTTCCAAAATCTATTTAAAACAAACAAACAAACAAAAACTGTCAGGCCTACTGTAATTGTCATGCTTAATGAAAGGAGTGCTCATTGATTCGGTCTCAAAAATGATGTGAAGTAGGTGTATGAAGTATAACACTACATCCAGGTTCTGTAGAGTTTATTTTTTGGTGATATTGTCATCATCCGTGGTCATTCTGTGAAAGCTATAGGCTACCCCAAGGTGTTAGTAATTTTGAAAAGCAATTATATTCTATGCCATTTTTTTTATATAACAAAAAAACACATAGAGTGCATGTTCACTTCTGCTCTTGCAAGTCATATAAGAGTGAAAGGTATAGAAAAGGTCTTAGTTTCTGTTTGTTAATTATTATATATATATATTTTTTTTACATAAAGTTACACTGCTCCGTAGTGTTTGGTTTTATGATTGTGGTAAAAGTTGAGGTGCTGACATAAAAACACTTATTTTACCAGACTATAGTTACACCATTCACCTCGATGCATTAATACTTCTTTCGGTGTTACTCACATAAGATATGTAAAAAAAAAAAAAAATGATGTTACTCAGGCAGTCCAGTCCAAGCCGAACATTTTCCTCGAATGAATTCCTCCAAGTACAGTATTATATTGCATTTTCAGTACAACACATTGAACCACACCAGTTAAAGAATGAGGTTATACTACCCCCTTGTGGTGTATTCGTGAAGGTTCAGCAGTAGATGTAAACTGTAGTAACTGGGGGGAGTAATTCATTCGTTTATAAAGCGACATCTGGGAAACTCGTCACCAGAGAAGTATACATTGTGTAACTTGACTTTGACTTCGTTAATTCTTGCTCACCATTTACAGAAAAATGTATATAAAATAAAAAAAAATGCATAGAAAATAGCATAAAAAAAACTAAATAAAAAAAACACAATACATGGTATGAATAGAATACAGGACACTTAGACACATATATCAGGACATTCTTTTCATGATGGAAAAAGGAATTGTTAAAAATGTATTGTTAAAAGAGATCCCATTATAAACATTCAAATGATAGAGTTATTGTACCGTCTGCCAGCAGTAGAGCGCCGTTTCTCAGGCTGTACGTATGGCCAGGATTACACAACAGTTTGTGGCCGTTTCTCAGGCTGTACGTATGGCCAGGATTACACAACAGTTTGTGGCTGTTTCTCAGGCTGTACGTATGGCCAGGATTACACAACAGTTTGTGGCTGTTTCTCAGGCTGTACGTACGGCCAGGATTACACAACAGTTTGTGGCGTGTCTTCAGGCGGTTCGTACGGCAGGATTTACACAACGTATGTGGCCCATTTCTCAGCGGTACGTACGGCCAGGATTACACAACAGTTTGTGGCTGTTTCTCAGGCGGTACGTACGGCCAGGATTACACAACAGTTTGTGGCTGTTTCTCAGGCGGTACGTACGGCCAGGATTACACAACAGTTTGTGGCCGTTTCTCAGGCGGTACGTACGGCCAGGATTACACAACAGTTTGTGGCTGTTTCTCAGGCGGTACATACGGCCAGGATTACACAACAGTTTGTGGCTGTTTCTCAGGAGCCTAGTGGTGCAATCACCTTTTTTTTGTAGGGAGCAGGTTGTGCAGTGGGTGTTCAAGAGTGTGTCTGTCTTTCACCAGATACATTGCAGCCTGCTCTCACCTTGACTTTCGGATGTGTGACTGCAATTTTGCAATAGAATGACACCACATACTTTATTGGGGTGAAGGAAATGAATATATTTGTCCATTATGAGAAGTAGGCCTAAAGATAATMACTTCTTAAGTCCTCTTCGTCCCACAGCTTGTGCCCCATGAGAGACCCATCTCTTTTTTGGCCTGCCTTGCTTGCGCTTTCCAATTGGTGTCAATCTGGGCCCAGTTTTTCAAACTTTTCTGACTGGATTTCTGCAATCAGATTGCATTAAGGCCTAGATTCAATCAGTGTTGCAGACGATGAACACTAGAGCGAGATTTAAGTTGAAAGGTTATGTTCCTGCGTTCGCAGAAACTGCATTCACGGTAATTACCGCACATGTCGGCTCAATCGTAAATTACCTTCACATTCAAATCAAGCTATAAAACGTGGATCTTCCGCGATACGGATTGAATCTAGCCCTAAATGTTACAACTGGGTATTTATTAACTGAAACATTTGATTCTGATCCTCAGGATAGGGATCGGATTTGGTAATCCAATCTGACCTGTACAGTTTTTTTAATCGCTTTGGTACTTTTTTCACAAGTATAGTGCTGAATTTTCTGAACTCTTAGCACGAAACTCAAAACTGGTAACACTTGCAACACAGATAGTCTTACATTCAATACCTTTCATTGTGAATTCATTTTGTTTGCAAACATCTTTCACCACACAACCACTGATCCAAAATATAAGTTTACTGTGAAATATAATAAGTACTTTGGTTTAAACACAACAAAATTACATCTTCTCAATTTAGTTATTTTAACAAAAAGTTAATCCAATAGCAAAACATGTTTAAAAATTTCCCTTTGACTGTAGTATGTTACAGTATTGTAAATTACACTSTTTTCACATTAGGCAATACATGTGCATAACCCATTAAAGAGCTAAAGACTAGAGCATTGRAGTAGTCTAATCRTGAAGTGACAAAAGCWTGGATTAGGTTTTTAGCAATGTTACGAAGACAGAAAGAAGCTGCTCTTGAAATATTTTTCATATGTTAGTCAAAAGAGAGATCAGGGTCCAGAGGAACGCCGAGGTCCTTCAGTTTTAATTGAGACGACTGTACAACCGTCGAGATTATTTGTCAGATCAAATAGCAGATATCTTTGTTTTTTGGGACCTAGAACGAGCCTCTCTGTTTTGTCCGAATTTAAAAGTAAACAATTTGCCGACATCCACCTCCTTATGTCTGAAACTCAGACATCCAGGGTAAGTGATTTTGAGGCTTCATCATGTTTCATTGAAGTTGCAATCGAAAGGTTGCAAGATGGAATCCCCGAGCTGACAAGGTAAAAATCTGCCGTTCTGCCRCTGAACAAGGCAGTTGATCCACTGTTCCTAGGCCGTCATTGAAAATAAGAATTTGTTCTTAACTGACTTGCCTAGTTAAATAAAGTTTTTTTTTTTTTTAAATGCACAGCTGTGAAAAGTTGACATTGTGTTTCCGAATGACATCCCCAAGAGGAATAATATATAGTGAAAACAATAGTGGTTCTAAAACAGAACCTTGAGGAACACCGAAATGTACCATTTWTTTTTCAGAGGACAAACCATCCAGGGTCCAGTAGGCAGCTGGAAGGTTTAGAGGCCATTCTTATTTTAYTGAATGTCTCGAGAGATACAGGATTAAAAAACTAGACTGTATCCATTGATCCGAGGTCCTGGCAGTTCTGTGRAGACTCAGGACAACTGAGTTTTGGAGAAATATGCATATTCAAAAGAGGAGTCCATAATTTGCTTTCTAATGATCATGATCTTTTCGTCGAAGAAGTTCATGAATTCATCTCTGCTGAAGTGAATGCCATCCTCACGTGGGGAATMGTACCTTTTTGTGCATTKATTTTGTTTGTAGACATCTTTCACCACACAACCACACTGTTTTCACATTAGGCAGTACACTTGCACTACCCATTAAAATTGACTGAACATCAAATTCCCATCCCATGTATGATCAAATGTGAGATCATTGAATTTAAAAAACAACAACATTTATTTAATCTTTATTTAACTAGGCAAGTCAGTTAAGAACAAATTCTTATTTACCATGACGGCCTACACACAAAATGTGCTTAGAGTTTGAAGACATATTTCACAATGTAATCAAATGAAAGAAACATGTTTAGCAGGCACTAGTTCGCATCAAGCCTGTCTTGAGCATTTGGCCATAGGTTCTCATCAAAATCGCAGCAAATATCCTCATTGTTCATACAGCTGGGGAAAAACCTTTTGGCATGGCAAATCCAACCTGACATAGTTCTGAATTGAAATCWTTGCATGTCTTGTCCTTGGCCTGAAGYAGGGTGGTACGCTCATYGGGATGGCAATTATACACATTTCATCTGTATTGTAATCGTGTATTGTATTTTACAGTATTGCATTGTACTTATGTATTGTAGAGTTAATCTACGTGGCTCAGTTAATAAGRGCATGGCACTAGCAACACCAGAGTTCTGGGTTTGATTCCCACTGGGGTCACACAATAAAATGTATGGGCTGTTGTCACTTTGGATAAAAGTATCTGCTACATAAATGGCATATATAACAGTATTGTAGTACTGTATTGGCTTATGCAATTTTAGTATAAGCAAAAAGACCCCAGAAACTTCATTTTGTATACATGTTTACTGTATAGGGGATGCATTTCTTTCTTAATSYACTTTCTGGATTATTTGCATATTGTATCGATATTATACTTGTGCACTGTAGTAGCAGTAGAACAATGCATTTCACTGCACCTGCTGCAACATCTGCCTGAGTTGTGAAAATGTACCACATGCTTSTGAAAATGGCACCAAAGTAATAAAAAAAACTGCAAACAGGATTAAATGTTGTTTTTCAATATTTCAGAACTCAATGGAACTGATTACCATAGTTTTGATGCCGCAAATCAGGATAATCTTGATCCCACTGGAAGGGTGGATTCAGGGGGTTATACTGTATCACTAACCCGAGAAATGTCAATGTAACTAAGATGGGGAGGTTTAAAAAACATCGTGTTATATTGACTGCAGTGTAGGTATGGGGTCAGTTYTTATATTGAGAAGTGTCAAATAAAAGTATGTAATAACTTCTAAGTGATATTCAGTCTATTTTTTATCTTAGTTTTAATTCATGTAGTTTACTCATCTTTGTTCAGCTCTGACAGAGTAGACGTAGTAACATGACCTGTCCAGTAGATGGCAAGCTMTAGGCCTATTCAAAGCTCTGAAAATCCAGACTCTGATCTTGATATTGTAATATCTGGATCAGAATGATCCTATCTGATCCTTTATCGAAAACCTGTCTCATAATAATCAGAATCTATCGCACACCCAATCCTAGTCAGAGTCTACAGCACACCAAATAAAGTGTGGAGGCAAAATGCAAAACTGGAGAAACAGGAAAAAATGCACACTTCCAGTCACATGCTGGAAGTGCAATGAGTGCAAACATGCAATGAGATTACAGAACAACACTGTAGTGACATAGACCATCCAACAGGTGGCATACACATCACATTATTTTGCTTTACATACCCCTCTCGTATGCACATGCACACACTCACACAATGACGTCAAGGGCCTCAGCTACCCGAGCCATGGCGTGTTCACCTGCTATCATCTAGAAGGCGGAGACAGTACAGGTGCATCAAATCTGGGACCGAGAGACTGAAAAACAGCTTCTATTTCCAGGCCATCCGACTGTTAAATAGTCACCACTAGCTGGCCTCGCCCAGTACCCTGCCCTGAACCTTAGTCACTGTTACCAGCCGACTACCACCCGGTACTCAGACTGTTGCCCTATGTACATAGTCATTGAACACTGGTCACTATCACTACTGGTCACTACCGGTGCATCAATCTAATTAACATGATTAAAAATCTGTCAGTTTAAGCTAGAGATATGTTTTTTTGCATAGTCTCAATCCATCTGCACTCAATCCAGGACAGACACTTCAAAACCATATTCCTCATGATTTCTTTTTTGCAATTTATGAATGTGATATTTAATGTGTTTCTATGGACTATAGCAGTATAGGCCAAATTCTATTATTTTATATAATATACAGTATATATGTATATACAAATAATTTAATACAGGGGTCCTAACATTCAAAATCAAATAGCTTAATGACATGACCATCTTAAAACAATTCCATATTTTAGCTTAGTAACCCCCCCCAATACTGTTTCACCTACTATATATACAAAAGTATGTGGACACCCCTTCAAATGAGTGGATTCGGTAATTTCAGCCACACTCGTTGCTGACAGATGTATAAAATCGAGCACACAGCCATGCAATCTCCATAGACAAACATTGGCAGTAGAACGGCCTTACTGAAGAGGTCAGTGACTTTCAATGTGCTGTTAAGTATTCAAAATGTAACGAGTACTTTTTGGGGTCAGGAAAAATGTATGGAGCAAAAAGTACATTATTTCCTTTAGGAATGTACTGGAGTAAAAGTACAAGTTGTCAAAAAATATTCATAGTAAAGTAAAGTACAGATACCCCCCCCCCCAAAAAAAATACTTAAGTAGTACTTTAAAGTATTTTTTACTTAAGTACTTTACACCACCACTGGTGCATAATTTAGAACAACTCCGAGGCCCAGCACCTGCTCTTCCAAATGTGCATGTTTGGCTCTTATGCTGTCTGTAAAACAAGGAAAAACTAAGGTAATACATGAATGTGCTCAAAAGACATCATGGGAAACAACATGGGAAACAACATTGACAACAGGATTGTATACATGCATGGGTAGTAAAATGAATTAGACCGTAACTTGAGCTAACAGTAATGCATKATTTTTAGTCAGTGCAGATTAAGGTTAAATCTTGTACATTCTTCTGTTCATGCATTTGACTTCTGCCTCTCAGACGTGTCGTTTTGCAAACAGCACAACAAAAAATGATTAAAATGTGGAGCTCACCACCATGCTAGAAACGAACCAACCTCGACAATTAAAGGATCTTTTATCTTTTGTCAACGTACTGTATACCAATTACACAAATCTATCAATAGATGGGTGTATTATTCCACACAATAACAGCCATACCGTTGTTTTCCAACCAGCAGTTAAGTTGTGGTATTGCTTCAACAGAAGGTCATACATTAGATGGCGTGTGACGGTAAGTAGCCATGTGCGAACCACGTTGCACGAGCCATAATGGCCCGTAAAGCAGGAGCATAGTATTTACCTCAGCATTCACTAACTTTTGCCATCTTCTCTGATACTATAGGTCCACACTCTCAATAACCCCAAAGAGTGTTCTGCCATTTTGTCAAGCTGCCCTCAGTTCTGAAACAAAATCATTGGGAAAAGTTAATATTATCAAAAGGTGTTGCAAACATTATTCATGAACAGAGTACCTCATGCCACACCATAGAAATACAATTAATAGAACAGAATAGAAGTCTCCATTCAAGTCAATGAAGGCATAATGGGTGGACTGTTTGTAACTCCAATCACTACTTGTAGCTGTATAGTCCGTTTGTTTGTGTTGTTGGTCTTGGCTAGCTAAATGTTGGTAGCTAGCTAGCTAGCTAGCACTCACTACCAGCATCGTCATGAAAACGGGCATGAGGGAAGCCCTACAATATTATGTTTTTCTAAGTAATGACAATACTAGGGAGCGGGCAATGTTGAAAAGTAATCTTCAGACATGTTGTACTTTTCTTAAATGTAGTTTTGTAATTGACTAAAACAAGCAAACAAGAAAATTATGTTTGAAAAAAGGTTAAGTTTTTGCTGTGAGCAAATGGGGTAACCTAGGTAACCACAGGTTGTTTTCCCCACAGGCGGGCAGGGCCGTGTGACGTTATATCCAATACCGACTGGGTCTACTCCAAGTGTACTGATAGGAGCAGAGCAGAAAGTAAAAGCTAGGTAGAAAATATACAGGTTAAGACAACGTCGTCACAAATCTGGGACCAGCGCRGTTGCTAACTAGCATAGCTGGCCCCATTGTTGCAAAGAGTTATGGGATATTAGAATCCCGCCTTTGTCATCTTCAACCTAGGGTGAGTTCGTAAATTCACTCTAGCTATCTACTACGATTTCAGAGCACTGTCATCTGTGTGCCAGAGCGCAGAATCAGCGCTCACTGAAAGAGCATGAAGTTCACTAACCCTCTTAGTGGAGGTAATAGCCAACAGGAATGCCACCTTCATAGATAGGTGCTTCAAAGACGCTAACCCCAGGGMCTCGATGCATACGTCTAACTCCCTTCATGAACTTGGAGAGCAATGGGTGGCCACCCATGGGTCCCTCGGGCCATCATCATGGCATGCCAAAATTGTGGCCAAGTACACTATCAAAGTAGATGCTGTACAGCCCGCAACAAGCAGTGATTGTAAAAAGTGTAAAACCATTTGTACATCTCACGACTCGTGGGCAACATTATGACCCTCACACCAAGTACAGAATATGCCCCACCGCATTTGATATGACAAGTTGGTGGAGGAAGCCCTGGCGTTCTGCAACGTGTTCACCAAATTGTCCTGAAGTCCTAGCCCATTTACGCCTCTCAGGGGCCAAGCCCAAAGCTGGATGCCACAGCGTCCCCCGAGRCTGAGAGAGCAGGTCGTGTCTCAGCGGCAAGCTGCCATGGGGTCCCAAAGAGGAGGGACAACAGGAGGCTGAACCATGGTCATCTCGGCCAGTATGGGGCTATCAGGAGCAGCCGGTGGCCCTTCAAACTGACCCTGTCTAGCATAGCTGTAATCAGGGGAAATGGTGGGAATGCGTAAGGTGTTGTTGCCGGCCAATTGTAAGCGAGGGAGTCCAAACCCAGAGGTCCTGGAGGGTCCGACATTGAGAACCAGCTGGGACAATAAGTGTTCTCCTGAGATGCAAACAGGTCCACCTGCACTCTCCCGAACCTTTCCCACAGCTGTAACACCACCTGAGGGTGTATACTCCAGTCTAAAWAGCATGTCCGCTGCCCGCAGTGATGCAAAGCGGGTCTGAGCCCACAGCAAGAGCTCCTGAGCCATTACGTGGAGGTGCCATGATCTCAGTCCCCRCGATGATTGATATACACCACTACCATGGTGTTGTCTGATCTGACCAGGACATGCCTTCCCCTTCAAGTAGGGCAGGAACTGTTGGAGTGCCAGTCGAACCGCCCTGAGCTCAAGCACTTTAAGAAAAAATACACTGCTCAAAAAAATAAAGGGAACACTTAAACAACACAATGTAACTCCAAGTCAATCACACTTCTGTGAAATCAAACTGTCCACTTAGGAAGCAACACTGTTGAACATAAATTTCTCATGCTGTTGTGCAAATGGAATAGACAAAAGGTGGAAATTATAGGCAATTAGCAAGACACCCCAATAAAGGAGTGGTTCTGCAGGTGGTGACCACAGACCACTTTCTCAGTTCCTATGCTTCCGGCTGATGTTTTGGTCACTTTTGAATGCTGGCGGTGCTTTCACTCTAGTGGTAGCATGAGACGGAGTTTACAACCCACACAAGTGGCTCAGGTAGTGCAGCTCATCCGAGATGGCACATCAATGCGAGCTGTGGCAAGAAGGTTTGCTGTGTCTGTCAGCGTAGTGTCCAGAGCATGGAGGCACTACAGGAGACAGGCCAGTACATCAGGAGACGTGGAGGAGGCCGTAGGAGGGCAACAACCCAGCAGCAGGACCGCTACCTCCGCCTTTGTGCAAGGAGGAGCACTGCCAGAGCCCTGCAAAATGACCCTCAGCAGGCCACAAATGTGCATGTGTCTGCTCAAACGGTCAGAACAGACTCCATGAGGGTGGTATGAGGGCCCGACGTCCACAGTGGGGGTTGTGCTTACAGCCCAACACCGTGCAGGACAGTAAAAACAATATGGGGATGAGGTGGGTAGATTGGGTGGGCTATTTACAGATGGGCTATGTACAGCTGTCAGCAATCGGTTAGCTGCTCAGATAGCTGATGTTTAAAGTTAATTTAAGCCAGCTTCAGCGATTTTTTTCAATTAGTTCCAGTCATTGGCAGCAGAGAACTGGAAGGAAAGGCGGCCAAGGGGGTGTTGGCTTTGGGGATGACCAGTGAGATATACCTGCTGGAGCGCGTGCTGAGATAAGGCGGAGCTTTACCTAATAGACTTATGATGACCTGGAGCCAGTGGGTCTGGTGCGAATATGTAGCGAGGGCCAGCCGACTGAGAGCATACAGGTCGCAGTGGTGGGTGGTATATGGGCTTTGGTGATAAAACGGATGGCACTGTAATAGATTGCATCCAGTTTTGCTGAGTAGAGTGTTGGAAGCTATTTTGTAAATGACATTGCGAAGTCGAGGATTGGTAGGATAGTCAGTTTTACGAGGGGTATGTTTTGCGGCGTGAGTGAAGGAGGCTTTGTTGCGAAATAGGAAGCCGAATCTAGATTTCATTTTGGATTGGAGATGATTAATATGAGTCTGGAAAGAGAGTTTTACAGTTTAGCCAGACACCTAGGTATTGTAGTTGTCCACATATTCTAAGTCAGAACCGTCCAGAAGTAGTGATGCTAGTCGGGCGGGTGGAGAGGCATGCATTTGGTTTTACTAGCATTAAGAGCAGTTGGAGGCTACGGAAGGAGTGTTGTATGGCATTGAAGCTCGTTTGTGAGGTTAGTTAACACAGTGTCCAAGAAGGGCCAGATGTATACAGAATGGTGTCATCTGCGTAGAGGTGGATCAGGGACTCACCCGCAGCAAGAGCGACATTGTTGATATATACAGAGAAAAGCAGCCGACGAGAATTGAACCCTGTGGTACCCCCATAGAGACTGCCAGAGGTCCGTACAACAGGCCTCCGATTTGACACACTGAACTCTGTCTGTGAAGTAGTTGGTGAACCAGGCGAGAGTCATTTTGAGAAACCGCTGTTGAGTCTGGCGATAAGAATACGGTGATTGACAGAGTCAAAGGCCTTGGCCAGGTCGATGAATACGGCGCTGACAAGTATTGTCTTTTATCGATTGCGGTTATGATATCGTTTAGTACCTTGAGCTTGGCTGAGGTGCACCCGTGACCAGCTCGGAAACTGGATTGCATAGCGAGAAGGTACGGTGGGATTCAAGAATGGTCAGTGATCTGTTTAATTAACTTGACAACTACAGGGGTGCTTGTGTTCAACTTGGACATTTATCGTTCCCAAATTAAACTGCTTCGTACTCAATTCTTGCTCGTACAATATGCATATTATTATTACTATTGGATAGAAAACAATCTCTAGTTTCTAAAACCGTTTGAATTATGTCCTGTGGGTGAACAGAACTCTTTTCTGCAGCGAAAATCCATGACAGGAACTGCGAAGGTCTGAAACGAGGCTCTGTTCTCAGATCAGTTTAAAGCTCTGTATGTGTTCTATGGGGTCGACATGAACTGCACCCGCCTTCCCTTGGATGCAGTAACCAATGAGAAGTGGAATGGAGTGTCTACGTAGTTTCTCAGAGCTTATAAAAGGCAAGGAACGAAGTGCGCTTCTTTTCGACACGCTCGTCATTGCGCAAAGCAGACCTCAAGATGGCATTTAGAAACGCTCAGTTATCGGCCTTAGCTATATCCGCTGTAATTTAATTCGATATAGGTGTTAGAAACATCATAACGAAGTTATTTTAAAACCGAGTTATAATCAGTTTATGCGAGTATATTGCTATTTTCGGAATTTCCTTAGTATTGCGTTTTGGGGATTGGGAATGTTGTGGCCACATAGCTATTGTTAGCTGCTAATGATCCCGAAGTTGAAGACGACGTTTTACAACCAAGGCAACGATTCTTTTGGACAAAGGACACTTGCCCAAGATTCTGATGGAAGCTCGTCCAAAAGTTAAGAACTATTTATGATGTTATTCCGTATTTATGGTGT